>NC_133429.1:46980502-47230502 GCF_011762505.2 Arvicanthis niloticus
AGAGGAAGAGGAGGAAAGACAAAGAATGAACAACCAGGAGCTGCAGAGAAGCCATTCAGAAACTTTCATTTCAGAAGGTTTGATTTCTGAATTAAATACCGTTTTCACCTCTGGCTTTGACTTTTATCATTTTTCTAGATACCTGTAAGATAAGTTGTGATTTGCAAGACATGACACACATGCTGTAGGGCATACTACCACGGATGATTAAAAATAACAAAAGACAAGCTAAACGATCTAAAGGTTATATAAACAGCCTTCTTTTTATAAATCTATAGAAAAAGTCTGTTTAACTCACCAAGACGCTTAATATCTGTGTGGGGCTTAGTAAATGAATGAAAGAGGAAAGAATGTCAAAAGGGATTGAGAACTTTGGCAAACGTAGGTCAGGTTCAAGGACTGAGTCACATGCAAGTCACCAAACGGGCATCATGCTCACAGTCCCAATAAATAAGTAACAGAATGCAATTGTGTGTTTACAGAGCGCCAACGTGCCCTTGCCAGTAAATGGAGGTCACGGCGCTGTTAGTCTCACAACTGTGGACAAGTGACGGAGCAGGGTGTTTGTAGTTCTTTTGCTCAGGATTTGGGAACTCCCCTAATCTGTGCCATAAAACTGGTTGCCACTTGTTTTAGCAGTCCTAGCCTGGCTCTACTCAGAGAAGAAATCCAGGGTAATTTGCATATTTAATAATCATTTTTAACACCGATTTTGTCATGCCTACATTCTCCTGGTGAATTTAATCTCCAAATATTTCAATTATATTCCACAAATTGGCTCCCAGCCTAACAATTTTCATATTGGTTATTTTTTGGGGGGAGGGATGTGTGTTGTGACTTCTTACACATTCTGAGGCACACAGCTCTGAAATACTATTGACAGAAATGAACAGTTTTAAAACCAGTGGCTCACACTCGGCTCCCTACTTGTATCTCTTCTGGGTTGATGACAACTGTTATTTTTACATCTTTGGCTTTTTCTGGTCTCTTATTTGTGTGGCTGCAACTGGGAAAGCCCACCTGCCTGTGAAACTCTTAGATCTTTTGCCAACAGTTCCTCAGCTAGGGATGGGACTTTATGTCTACCTCTGTTTCTGTTGCTGGACTTTTGTCTGGCTTGACGGTTTACAGGATCTAACATATGTTAGATATTCTGTGGGTGCATGTGCACAACTTTCCCATTTTGTCTAGGAAACATGGTTGCCTGTAGTTATTCACCACCTATGGTGGTGTCACTATGGTCTCTGTAGTCATTGGTAGCCTCCTTCTGTAATGGCTCCTGAGCCACAGAGGAGGGTATGTGACACAGATGTGACGAATAGGGCTGAGTATCCCACAGTAACTTGTTTTCTAGGTCTCAGTTTATCCTCAACAGCTTCAAATGGAAGCTTCTCTGACAAAGGTTAAGAGCTGAATTAATCTGTGGGCATGAGTTACTAGGACTCAGTTTACCACTTTCTCTCATTAGCAGAGCAATAGTGGTAAGCTCTTCCCTAGGACCTAGCATCTGTCCAGCCACAAGTTCTTGCTCCCAATAAGTGTTCTAGGTTTGGGTTCTATCTTATGAACTGGGTTTTGAATCCATTCAAAAAGTGGTTAATTACCCCCCATGACATTTTTTCTACTATTATACCAATGGGTATCTTATCAGATATTTTGATTTTCACTGGGCTCACAGCTAGATGTGATTGGTGAATACTATTCCCCTAGGGTACCATGCAGCACTGTGAAGTCTCAACACTGGAGGTGAAATTTCCAGGTCAACTCCAGCTTGATTTCTCTATGTTCTGTGACTCAAACACGTGCTGTCTTCAACAATAGGGTCTTGACATCAAGTTCTAGAGGGGAATGAGGAGCAAGATTAACAGCTTGGAATTTGGGAGGAGTGTTCTATGGGAGGGACTTCACTGGCCAACAATTCCAATAGCGGTACCCCAATTCTGACATTGGGACTTTTTAAAATGTATAGCCTATAGTTTCTAGTACACTGGTGGTGGCTCCTTACATTATAGGCTAACTCCATTTAGCAGCCCACCATATGTGTGTGTGTATATATATATATATATATATATATATATATATGGATGTATATACATATATATATATATCACCAATCATATCTAGCTGTGAGCCCAGTGAAAATCAACATATATATGTAGAATATATATTTTATAGGATAAATAATATTTATATATATTAATTATATATAAATAATTATATATATTATTTATATATAATAATTATAATTATATATAAATAATTATATGGAGAAAATATAAATGCAGAATATATATTGTAGGGTATATATTATGCTGTACAATATATTCTGTAGAATATATATATAATGTAAAATTGTGGTGTGTGTGTGTGTTCTACATCTCATATGACTTTTCCAGAGGTCTTCTGTGTTAGTTATCCACCAGGTGTTATTTATCTATACCTGTCCCTCCCACCCTTGCCCCATCTAACCCTTCTTGTACTGTTATTCACTTTATATCACAGTATTCCATCTTCCCTCACTCAAAAGATCCTTTCTCTGTGTCTCTTCACCTCTTCAGGGATTCAGAATAGGACATGTTTGTATAAAGATTCAAAGATAACTTACACAAATGAAATACAATATGGTACACTTGTCTTTTTAGCTTGGAGTCCCCTCTTTCTCACAATGTTTGCATTTCAAAAATTTACTGGACAAGTTCATAATTCCATTTTTTAAGAGCTAAAATTTACCACAGTTAAAATTTACCATTCAAATGTTTTGAAATCTAGGCTGTTTCTGTTTCCTGGCTATTATAGATATAGACAGACGACGTGGTAAATACATTTCTGCCATTTGAGGAACCTCCATCTGACCTCTATAGTAACAGCACTATTTTTCTCTCCAACCAGCAGTGAATAAGTGTTCCCCTTTCCACTGTGTGCAGCCTCTGTGTGTATTTCTATTTTGAAGATTGCTGTAAATAACATTATCCCCTCACACACACAATCTAGCACAATAAACTCATAAAGTTGACACTTAAGATCACCATGACAAGGTTTCGTATTTTCTTACCTCAATTATCATATAATTAATAAAAGAGGATACATAAAGCATGCCTGTTGACCATCTTGGGCTTTAATCATAATGTCATTTAATAATTTGGGTAACCTAGGACTTCATTCTTTGGCCTGAATTTGTGTTTGTCTTGTCTTCTTTGTTTCCTGGTTGTGTGTTCATCTGGAGGGGCATACACATGCCACTGTGGTGAAGACAGCCTTAGGTATTGGTCTTTGCCTTCCACCTTGTTTGAGAAAGGGTTACTTGGTCTTCCCTGCTGCATATGAATACCAAGCTTCCAGAAATGAACTAGGAAAGACTGTGGCAAGTAAGAGAGTTTTCTGGAGATGACTCACCATTTTGCATGACTGTGATGAGTAAGCTCAGAGAATGCAGGGTCCTTAGAGACTTCTCACAGGATTACTTCTTGCAGCTGATTCGACTTTCCTGTCACTATTACATGGTCTAAGGATTGCTGGGCATCACCTCACCCTATTGGGTAAATTTCCTGCAGATCAACATGAAGATAAACTTTAATGAATTAATGCTGTTTAAATGAATTAATTACTTTATAGTATTCCTGGTTTGATTCAAAGAATTTCAGGAAGAAGGTTTAAGGAAATGGTTTTAGTTGCTTTGACAGAAAGATTTAATAAAGTTAGAATCAAGAATAGTAATCACAGAATAGTAAGTAAAAATGCATAATAAGGAACAGAGCGAGCTTTCATAAATTACACTAAGAAGATAAATAGGCTTGGGACAAATTTGTGATCAAGAAAAAAAACATTCATTCTAGGTCACGTCCAAGGATGAGACCCACAAGTGTGTACTATGATAAAACAAAGCCATGTGAAACTGTTGCTTTGAACTTATAATAAGCTTATAGAATAAAACCCTGCTCTGAATTTACAGGCATTCTTTTGTAACTCCCCTTTTGTGTAACATTGTATCTATGAGGTAATTTTATAAAGAACTTTTATCTTAGAAAGTATAATAAGGTCAAAGAGAAGAAATAAAGTGTGGCTGTTGGATCTCATCCCCATCCACCAAATGTATATATGTATATGTCTGTTTGTATATATATATATATATATATATATATATATATATATATATATGCATGCGTGAGTAGGTATATGTGTATATATGTAAGTATGCATGAACACTTGTGGAATTGTTGAGGTTGGACCCAACCAAAGCCTCTGTGTCTGCATGTGTCTTCTTGTGTGCTTGAATTCTCCCTTTTCATTTTTCTCTGGCTCATGAAGAGATAACAAACTCCAAGCCACTGCCTGTCCTGGCCAGCAAGGGGCCCTTGAACCAGAGGGAAAAAAGCTCTGAGTCACAAAGCCCTATTTCTTAGAAGAATTGCCAAAGAGTCAACAGCTTTTGGCCACTCAATCGCTGACAGAAGAATTGCCAGGGGTAAAGCCGCTCTGGCCCGGAGACTGATTGCTGAATAGCCCTGCACTGTCTTTCTCTCTGACTTCATACTCCTCCGCTGCCTTCCTCAGGAAGCTGGATGCAGGGATAAGCTAGCTGGCCCAGGGCCTTCAGGGATTCTCCTGTTTCTCACAACCATCTGGCAGTGGTTCTCAACCTGTGAGTAACAACCCTTTGAGATTACCAAACAAGCTTTTCACAGGAGACCAACAGAAAAACAAATATTTACATTATGATTCATAACAGTACAAAAATTACAGTTATGATGTAGCAGTGAAAGTAATTTTTTGGTTGGGAGTCACCACAACACAAGGAACTGTATTAAAGGGTCCCGGTGTTAAGATTAAAAACAACTGCCATACAGGGTGCTGGGATTATAGAGGCATGAACTACTGCATGTAGGATTTGATGGGTACTTTTAACTTGAAGTTACCATAGGTAAGGTTGTAATGAAAGGCTTCCTTTATGAAAAATAAGAATTTTTCTATGCTAAAGTAGGTCAGTTTGAAACATGCATTTCAATCTTTGACCCAGCGTTTCTTGTTGGCCTTAATAATCAATGGCCCCTTAACTTAAAACAGAAACACATTTTATCTCCTAATCAGAAGGAAAAATGAAGTATTTATAAACTTTCATTGACAAATGTTTATATATTTTTAAGTCAAATGACGTAGGAAGGACATTCATATTGTTATCTTATATGATAATAGGCGTAAACCCTCAAATTATCCAGTCGTAAACAGCCGAGATGTGCTTTGCCTAGTCTCCTCCAGGGTAAGTGAAAATACCAAGGTGCTCTCAGAAGCACCACGTGTGTGTATGTTGTTACCCAGTTCTAAAACCGCAAATGGGAGCCTCACAACCATTAATCAGTCACCCCCTCTCTTATTTCCTAGCGCATGCCAACTACTAACTTGCTTTTGTTCTTCATAACATTGCCAACACCGATGCTTGTTGCAAGTGTGTAACATGTAGATACTCGGTATGGCTTCATTCACTTAGCCTTCTTTCTAGATTGCCCACCTGACAGCAGGTATCAATAGTTTATCCTTTTGGGATAATTTTCTGTTGCATATGTATACTGCATTTTATTTCCCCTTGACTCTAATTATTCCCCTTATTTTTAATAGTTCAACTATGCATGCCCACATGTAGGTTTTTATTTGAATATCTGGTTTTTTAAATTACTTTTAATAAATACCCAGAAGTGCAATTTGGGGGTCTTAGATAATTCTATGTTTCATTTATTGAGATACTGCCAAACGGCTGTCAACACATTTCTTTTATGTGCAACAAATTTTAAATATAGTTCTCAAAATTCTTCTATGTGATAGATAAAAATTGTTACATCAATGGCATGCCTGAGTGTTTGAAGGGTTGGTAGCTTACTCAAGGTCAGTACACATAATTTGTTTCTCTCCTGATTGTGGAGCTCACCACCCAGAAGACTTTATCAAACCAAGAAAAAAAGAAATAACATGGACAGTAAACCATCTCTGATGTATCTATTTCTTACAATATAGAAAAGTTTCTCGGTGCTGTGATGATATTTATTCTGTTGCTGACTGAATTAAACATTCTCAATCAACTTTATTATTTCCTCCTAGGGTGGATTACTTCTTACAAATCAAGCATAACAAAACATAACTTTGTTCATGTGACATAGAACCTGCCAGTCTATGCTGTCATTTTTTTTTTATTCTAAAACACAAAGCAGGGTGGTTTTTTTAGGTTGTATTTTTGTTTGTTGTATTTTTAGGTTGTTTTTGTTTTTTGTTTTTACCTTTGCCTCAAAATATTACCTAATGATTGGAGGAAAAAGAAAATATCATTGAAACTATAATCTGTGATGCAGACAGCAAGTGAATGCTGTCAGTTCTGGAAACTCCATGCATCAAAGTCAGAGCTTAACAATGTATGTGCATGTCACACTGTACTCTATTCTATATGGAGTTTTTCTTATAAAATTCTAGAAGTATCTAAGTATGACTTGTGGACAATTCTTCCATGTGCCTCCATTAAATAGTAATCTCAAACATCCTTAGACACGTTATTAAATTGCTTCAGTTTGATTATAGGTACCACAGAGCTCATGAAAAAGAAAATTCAGTCTCATTAAGGTTAATCTCAAAGATCATCCCGCTCCTGTGTATATGGATACAGGCTAGAGGATAAGAGAGGAGAGTGATCACACTTATAAGGTAGCTGCTAGAGCTCTGGGTCTTCTAATGAGGAACAGAGAGCACAGAGAGTTCCTTGAAGTCACATTAAAGAATGGTCTCAGTAACAAAAACAAAGGGGATTGTATTGTATTAGCACTGAGAGTATATAATTAATCTTTGAACATGATTTTATGGTTGTTTTTTTCAACCAAGTTATAAAAATTAGGTACTTAAAAATACAACCAGACGCTGCAATCCACCCTGCACCTACATCGTCTCATTTCATATGCATGTACATGAGAATCACAATCATGAAATATGCATGAGTATAAATTTATATATATGTATGTATGTGTGTGTATATATATATATGTGCATCTATTTCAATGTGATTTTTAAAAAAAAAATCAAGATGTTTATAACTTAAAGGCTTTGTTATTTATGCTAAAGCAGATAGATCGATATGTGGTCCTTCGCTATCTGAGACTCACTTGGTGTGGAGTAATTTTGAAACAAAGATTTAAACGTCTTAGATGAAGGCAGTGCATTAAGATGGGGCTTTGCAAAGGTGGTGACGTATAATATCCGTAGTCTGAGTGGCTAAAGTGTTTGGTGCTGCACCATGGTAAGAACAATTTTTTGAAAATACCACTTGGAGCCTTGGAGCACTTGATATAACTGCAAAAGTATTTATACATTATTTACAAAGACCAAAGGCAAAGATTAAAACAGTCAGTTGGTCTTCCTTAATAATGCAGATTTGCTAGTAGCTTGGCTGCCTATGTACAGAGAATCCCCATTACATTTAAACTTTACCTTTTTAAAAGGGGGGAAATAAATAAACAAACAAGTCTACAGAATCATATCTATTGTTAGTGAAAGTTAGAGAGAAAGGCTGGAGAGACGGCTTATGGGTTAAGACTCTCACCCAGGACCTTAGTTCCATTCCCAGCATCCCACATGGCAGCTCTTAGGCTCTCGTACTCAAGGCCCACAGAACCTGATTCTCTCTTCTGGTTTCTTGATATGTGCATAGTATTGAAAATATACTCATGCAATGCAAATACACCTATGTGAGGAAACACATATACACATAAAAATAAACAGGTAAATAATTATGAAATTCAGGGGAGACTAATCCTTCACTGTATGCAGATTACTTTATTTTGCTGCAGTTGTTTACAGGCTATCACACATTTTCTCTTGGACTGTGTGCGAGTCCTTGAATGTTTTTATGATACTGTTTATGACAGAGGATAAAAAGATCACCACTTAAATTGGGTTTTGAAAAACCCAGGTGAGGGCCAGTAAAGAAAAGTCTTCATTAACAATTTCTCCAACTCGCCTCCCACCAGGATCATACAAACAGGAGAAATGCACCAAATTTGAAATTTTTGCAGATACCCCACACATCAAGTGAGCTTGCTAACACATGTCCCAGAAACCTTAGCGAGTGGTGGGCCTGCATCTCGCAATGACACATTGAGGTCCAGTGTTTAAGAGAAGAAAGGCCTTTCATATCATTAGGATGCTGAAAACATTTAAAACATGTACAGCAACCAATCATTTGAATTTCTTCAACATGGACATTCTAAATGCACCTTTGTTTTCTATTTAACTATATAAATTGTCGTTTGGTGTTGGAAATAATCATACTGAATGGAACAGAAGCGATAAAGAATGTGTTTGCAATACTTACAGTGCCATCTATTGGTGGTGGAATTTGTTATTTCAGCACTAAGCCAAACTGCCCCAATTATTACTAGGTAGAAAAGGAATTGCCATGTGCAATCCAGGCAAACCCACATCCAGTTGGATGCTGGGGTGTTTAAAGATAATGCTATGTACCTGAGAATCTTACAATTGGCTAATACAACTGACATGTAAAGAAACAGACAGATGAAAACGTTTTAAACTTAAATTGTAGGCTAACAAGTATCGACTTGATTGTACTAAGTATCTACCATGTAATGTTTACTCATGCGGCAAACAAAATAAAACTGACTATCCTTTGTATAACAGATAATTCTCTAAAAGCTTTGCAGCTTGGACAAATGCAGTGTTAATCTCCCTTTGTCACTGAAAGCATAAGGGAAGTTGTTTGTATCACAAAATTGGTTCAATTAATAGCATTTTTCCCTCATGCAAAGATCAGAAATGAACAGACAAGACTACAAAGTACATTTTTTAAAGATGTCTTTTCTAAAGCTCCCTTTTCACATGTGCATTATAACTGCCATTGAATTGGATAATTTGAACATTCAAATTAAAGGACATGAAATTAATTAATTCCAGGTAAAATTATTTTTTTACTCAATTTTACAAGTACAACTAATTGAATAATGAACAGTTCAACCTAGAAAAAAGGGAAGCAACCCTTTTAATGTTTGGCTCCCTCTGCTTATATAATGGCTACCTTGGTAGCTTTTATCATCTATAAATAATGCTGTCAGTGATGGAGAGGGAAAGAGGGGGGAGAGAGAGAAGGGGAGAGAAAGAGAAAGAGGGGGAGAGGAGAATATTCTAGAGGCAGAGATTGAGAAGGCAATGATGTGACATATTTGGTAATTGTGATTGGATAGAAAATAATATAATTTTGGTTGTGTAAAGATTTATTAAAATTTTCCACTTTCTTATTTCCAACCCACCTCATTTTTGGTTTATTTATCTGTATAGTTTTCAACATTTTGCTTTTGTACAGTTTACTATATGATATTTTATTTAATATTTCTGTTCTCCTACATTTAAGAATATGTGAATTTACAATGGGTAGACTTTCATGATGCTTTATGGTGAGAGAGATATATGTTTTTTTAAATAAAATTTATATTTTTATAACTGTATATTTTTTACAATAAAATAAGTTTGATGTTTAGTGTTTCAGAATATGAGCTGTTTTTAGTTTTCTGGGTCGACTTTGTTTGTGTGTTTCTCTGTGCTGATATCCAGTTTTACCAAAGAGAAAAGGATGTCAACGGTGGCTCTGAAGGATTGGTTGCATGATACAATTTCTGCAGAGCTAAATCTGCTCAGAAATGGAGTCCCATTTTCCAATATTTCCTCTATTCAAATAGATTGTTTGCACATGTGGAAGTTATATAACACAGTGCATTCCATTGCCAGTGCTACGAATCTCCTCAGGAGGGTTAGCTGGGCAATGAAATGTTCAAAACTGACTGCAAAAGCACACAGGTACTTCACTCCTGTCTATCATTCAGAATTGCTATATCTGACCCTCATTCTTTGTTTCCTCCAGTATCTCCATGTGAGATTTTTTTTTTTTGATTTCACACTTTATTCAATATTCAGAGAACATGTGAAAGAAACTGTTATTTTTGTGCTTAAACGTTAAAGGAAAATCAACAACACTGAGAGCTCCCAGACAAATATACCATTTTTCATTAGATTGGAAATCGAAGAGGCTTTTGCAATTTTAAAGTATGCCTTCTTCCTCTCCATTCACTTTACTAGCCTCGGAAAGGTCATTCTTGAGAGCACCGGGCTTAATGACTGTAAGCACAGGGCATCACTCACAATGGACCTCAAACTCCCATACAGCAAATGCCTGCATTTAAGTCATTAATAATTAATAAAGCTCAAAAGGGCTTATCAGTACATGACTACTTGAGTACAAGCTGTTATTTGGAAACCTATCCTGCCAAGAAAATATGTGCTCTAAAATCAATTTAGATAGGAAAACTGAGCAAGAGGACGCTCACATAATGGCACGAAGTAAGCCGTTTACATGGTTAATGAAGTAGACCTATTCTGTGCTTCACATCGGCATCTGTATAATACTGGCCTATTATTACTTTTTCCTGTTTCTGAGTTAAAACGCCCTCATAAAAACAACCTAAGGAAGGATGGTTTCCTTTGTCCCACCTTGGAGAGGACAGCTCATCATGTCGGGTGGCTACAACCTGAAGCAGCTGTTGACTTTGAGTGTGTAGTCAGCAAGAAAAGAATGATGGATGTTGCTGTTCAATTAGCTTTCTTCTTTCATCTGTCTAGGATTCAAGCCCAAGGAACGCTGGCCACTCCTTCCCACCTCAACCAACCTAATCAAGGCAATCCCTCAAAGAATGTCCAGAGCCTAGCCTAATAAGAAGGTTGGCATGCCTGTTAGCTTATTCTAGGTGATTCCAGATCCTATCAAGAAGACAAATACCAACCAGTAAATTATGCGAGAACTACTTGCTATAGAGAACTATGCAGGTCATATCAATTTTCATTTCCTCTATTAGTCTAGAATCATTAAGAATCTGAACTGTAGAACAGATATTGTGTCTGACTCTCTACACTCATCCCCTGTGAAAACTTGGGCAAGTTACATAAATCTGCAGAACCTCATTTTCTCTATATATAAAATAGAAATATAAAAATCCTGCTGAGCTCTGGGGAAAGTACTATTTATTGCAATCCTGCTTGGAAAGTCTGGTGTATAATACATATTTAACAAGCTTTAGTCATTATTATTTTGTAAGCTTCAAAGTTGTGTTTTTTCAAAGATGTGTTTTTATTTTACAGAGAAAACAGTAAGGGTAAACGAATAGTCAGCCTCCAGGCTGCCTAAATTTACATGTAGTTTAGTGACTCTCATTTGAAAAAACAAAGATCCATTTCTATAGCTGTTCATTGCAGATTGTTGAGGCCTGTGGGACAAACTGTAGTTGGTACCAAACCTCTAACCATGCAGAGGGAATGGATATTGTTTGAACGACAAAGGTTCTGTATCAGAGGAGTCTGCAGAATTTGTGCTTTTCTTCTCAGGATGGTTCTGGAGACTGTTGGACATTCCTGTACAGCATTAAAGAACATACTGTGTATTAGCTCTTGGAGAATTTCATGCAAAATGTTTTAATCACATTTACTTCCTCTCTCAACTTCACATTCACTTCCTCTCAAGTCTACCCTTCTTCATTACCCAATTTTGTGTCTTCTTTTCTAATTATTTTACACCTATAATGTACAAAGTGTGTAACGTATATATAGTCTAGGATGCATGTTCTTCCACTAGAGTATGGAATTAGTGTAGTGTTCTACTGGAACATTTAACAGAGACAAAAGCCCTTAAAGAAAACGGACTTCTCCTCTTGCAGAAACAATTAATTGCAAATAGCTAGGAGCGGGACCTTATTCACACTTCTCTCCTCCATATTGGGATTTTTTTGTCTGCCTTGAGCTTGCACAGGACATGTGTATGCTATCACCACCATTGAATGTAGTGGGTTAGTCTGATGCTGTTTGTATTCTAATGCTAAATACTGGATCCTCAAGATGTGGTTGTCCCCACTGAGCAGATCCTCATGTACTCAAGGGATACCATATGAACTTTCTTCCCAGTTTAACTGGTCAATAAAAGGCTAGAGTCTGTGATTGAGCTGGCAGAGAGAGGAAGTTGGTACTGGAGGTGCAGGAGGGGTTTGCAGGGAGAGAGAGAGAGAGAGAGAGAGAGAGAGAGAGAGAGAGAGAGAGAGAGAGAGAGAGAGAATGAAGAAAGGAAGATGGAGAAGAAAGCAGCCGTGGACTGGAACTGTATGGCTAGGAGAAACAGATAGTAACAAGGGGCTTTATAGCTGGGGAATAAGTTAGTTTAGCCCTAGATCTGCTCAATCTTGGCATATGGTTCATAAATAAAATACCTGGATTATGTGTCTTTTATACTGGCTTATTAGCATTATAAATTCCTACTACAATTATGAGTCACTTGTGTTGCTACTTTGTTGGGTCCAGAAGGCACAGGTAGGTCATACACCTCCTCTGGCTCTTACTCTCTTTCTGCCCCCTCTGCTACAATGATACCTGAGCCTTGGGAAGAGGAAGTGTGATGTAAATGTCCCATTTACAGATTCCACGGTCAGGTCACTTACTCTCTGCACTTTGCACAGTTTTAGGGAGCTCTGAGTTAATCACCATCTACAGTTAATAGAAGCAACTTGACATCCCAAAACCACTCTCTGATGCATTTCATATTCCAGTTTCTTACATCACGGATCATGAAGAATATACTTTTTGAGCAAGTGTTAAGCCAAAATGGAGGTGCAAGAACTGAGTGGGAAGCATAGGTACGTGACGCAAGGTGGGCAAAATAAAGAACCCCATCACAGAATCACCGTGGTGTGAGAGGACTGAAGCACAAGCCAAGCAGAAGAGGGCTAGTTGTGGAAGACAAGTCATGAAGGCAGAGAAGCCTCTGGAAACAATAGGGAGCCTTACGGAGCCTGCTGGGTTATCTCTGATAACAGGATGCCTTCCTTCCACTGTCGTGCACTTCCACGTTTATTTAGGTACATGGTGTAACTAACATATTACTCATAGCAACTGTGTGAGAGAAGCAGTTGCTGTCACCATGAACATTTTCACAAAGAAACACACTCAGGTACAAAAGCACTCAGTAGCTTGAGGAGACACACACGTGCTTCCTTTGGCCTTACAGAAAATGAGGTAACCACCCTGCGCACTCAGGGCATGTTATGCCATTGATAAACACCCCACCTGCTTTCAGTCTCTCTTTGATGATCCTAGTCTAAGAGTCAAGACATTGTAGGAAACCAAACTTCTGTGTTAGCATCCTGTATCATGAGTGACGGTGATCAGAATTCATCTTCCATATTCCAACTTAAATCCAAGTATTTCCAAATTGCTGATGGTTGGATATGGAGTATTTAAGGAAGACTGGGCCACAAACACTCTCTCATTGGGAGTGGTAATTTAGTTGCCTTCATAAATGTCCCCAATACTGTGGGATTGTTTCCTTTGAAAGAGTCTTCCCATAATGCAAGAATCCACCAAGAACCACTGTCAGGATCCAGTGAACTAACTTTGATCTTAGATTTCCCATGCTCCTAAACCACACAGACACACACTGACACATACAGACACACACTGACACATACAGACACACACACATAGACTGTGTGTCTATGTGTTGTCAGTCTGTGTGTGTCTGTGTGTGTATATGTATGTATATATGTATATATATATTTATACATATATATGATGTATGAATATATATATTTGTAAATAATTTGGTGTGTGGTATTTTGCTACTATAGCAAACAGAAAAGTCTAGAACAACTCTTATGTACAATAATGGGCCAGAGACTGAGCTCTGTTGATACAGTGCTTGCCTAGCATGCTCAAAGCCTGGCTCTCAATCACAGTACTCCACAGACTCAGACAAGGAGATGCATGACCATAACCCCAGCACGTGGGAGCTGCAGACAGATACATTAATGTGCAAAACCATCCTTGCCTACATAGCAAGTTCAAGAGCAGACTGGGCTGTGTGCAAAGCTGTCTCACAAAGTAAAGTGGAAGGAATGACCGCCTGGATATTTAAAATTCTTTTTAAAATAATAAAATTAACTTTGTTTCAACAAGGAGATATGAAGTGGTATGCAAATGACGAAAAGCTTCTCAAAATAAAGCTTACTTCTTTAAGGGATTTAAAAAATGAGCCCTTTCCTCATTTTTGGTCTGACTTACACTTTCTCCCTTCTGTGAGGACTCACTCTCTGTGACTAAGCTGAGTGTTATCCTCCTCATTAGCATTTCCTGCCACCAGCACTGCAGACCAAGTAAAAGTAAGTTTGGAAACACAAATTACCAGGAATGGAAATCTCTTGGTCATCCCATGTTTTTTCATCAATAGTGTTTCAGTAGCATTTAGAACCAACCATGAGTCTTAGAATTTCTTTCTAGTAAACTTTATTCTTTTAAATATGAATATATATGACTTTTATTTATTCTTTTACTTTCTTTTTACACTTTCCCCTCCCTCAACTCCTCCCAGTTCCTTCCAACCTTCCCTCCCCCTTGGGATACACTCTGTTTCTGTCTCTCATTACTAAAGAACAGGCTTTAACAACCAAACACAACCAAATAAAATATGAAGCAAAAACTATCATATCGACAGCCCAACAAGAGTCCCAAAAGCAGGCATAAGAGTCAAAGACCCACTCATTCTCATATTCAGCAGTTCCATAAATATACTAAGCGAATAACTATAATATATATGCTGACAGCTAGTAGTAGAGTCATGAGGGCCCCGTGGTTCTGGACCAGTCTCTCTATAAACTCCTATGTACCTTGCTAAGTAGATTCAGAGGACCTGTTCTCCTGGTGTCCTCCATCTCCACTGACTCTAACAGTCTTCCTTCTTCCTCTTCTACAGGAATGCCTAATCTCTGAAGAGAGAGATTTGATGTAGACCTCTAATTTAGACTTTCTTTCCACATACTGTCTGGCTGTGGATCTCAGCATCTGTCCCCATCGTCTGCCAGAGGAAGCCTCTCTAATGATGGTAGATACGACACTGATCTGTGAGTGTAGTAGGTTATCTTTAGGAATCATTTGGTTTGGTTTGATTTTAGGCAAGTTGTGTTTGGTTTTTACCCTAAGTCTCTGGACCATGTTGTCTCTGGGTCCTGGTTATTCAAGTAGTGTCAGGCATAGGTTGCTTCTTGTGGAGAGGGCCTTAAGTCAAATCAGACATTTGTTGGCCGATGCCCCTAGTTCTGTGCGGCTGTTTCCCCAGCACATCTTTCAGGCAAGACAGATAATATGTCAAAGGTTTTGTGGTTGTGTTGGTGTCCAGATTTTTCTTTCAGTAGCCTACAGAGTTGCCTCACTCAGGACATTTCTTTTCTTCTTCCATCCATTTTCCTTTAAATTTCAAAATGCCATTTTTTTAAAAAAAAATAGATGAGTAATACCCCATTGTGTAAATATACCATGCTTTGTTATCCATATTTCTGTTGAGGGATATGTAGGATGTTTCCAATTTCTGGCTATTACGAATAAAGCCACAATGAACATGGTTTAGCAAGTGTCCTTATGTTATGGTAGGATGGAACAGAGCATCTTTTGAGCGCATATGCTCAAGAATGGTATAGCCAGATCTTGAGGTATATCGATTCTCAACTTTCTCAGAACCAAGCGTATTGATTTCCATAGTTACTGTACAAGTTTGCACTCCCACCAGTAATGGAGGAGTGATGCCCTTGCTTCGTGTACTTGCCAGCATGAGATGTCACTTGTGGTATTGATCTTAGCATTCTGACAGGTGTAAGATAGAATCTCACAGTAGTTTTGATTTTCATCTCCCTGGTGGCTAAGGATGTTGAACATTACTGTAAGATTTTCTCAGTCATTTGACTTTCCTTGGTTGATAATTCTCTGTTTAGAGCTGTACCCTATTTTTAATTGGATTACTTGATTGTTTTTGATATCTCATTTCCTCATTTCTTTATATGGATGTGGAGTTGTGAAAAACTTCTTGGAAGATTTGTTGCTTTGTTCAAATGATGGTGTCATTTGTCTTACAGAAGCTTTTCAGTTTCATGAGATCCCACATGAGTTGGTGGTATTAGTGCCTGTGCTATCAGTTCTGTTCAGAAAGTCGTCTCCTGAGCCACTGTGTTCATGGCTGTTTCCTAGTTTCTCCACGATCAGGATCAGTGTATCTGGCTTTATGTTGAGGTCTTTGATTCACTTGGACTTGAGTTTTGTGAAAAATGATAAATCCGAGTTTATTTGGATTTTTCTACATTTTGACATCCAGTTGACCAGCGTCATTTGTTGAAGATACTGTATTTTTGTTCCAGTCTGTGTTTTTGGCTTCTTTATCAAAAATTAGGCATCTACCAATGTCTGGATTTATGTCTGGGTTTCCGATTAGATTCCATTAATCAGTTGAAATAAGGTAATAGTAAGACCTTCAGCAGTTCTTTGATCACTCAAGATTGTCTTAACCATACTGGGTTCCCTTTTCCATGTGAAGCTGAGACTTGTTCTTTGAAGTTCTGTAAAGAATTGTACTGGAGTTCTGATGGGAACTCACTGAATCTGTAGATCATTGTGGTGGAACAGCCATTTTGTACCAACCTATAAGCATAGGAGATCTTTCCATCTTCTGATATCTTCTTCAATTTCATTCTTCAGAGAGTTGAAGGGTTTTTTTTTTTTTTTTTTTTTTTTTGTTTGGTTGGTTGGTTTTGTTGTTGGGGTTTTTTTTTTGTTTGTTTTTTGTTTTTTATCATATAAGTCTTTCACATGCTTGGCTAGAGTTAAACCCCCAGGAAATTTTATATTATTTGAGGCTATTGTGAAAGCTGCTATTTCCCTGATTTCTTTCTCAATCCATTTTCTTATTTGTATATAGAAGGGCAACTGATTTCGTTTTTGTATCTATCTTGTATCTACTCAGTTCACTGAAAGTGTTTATCAACTGTTGGAGTTTTCAAGTAGAATTTTTAGGGTCACTTATGTATACTATCATATCATCTGTAAGTAACAATACTTCAATTCAAATAACTGTTGTGAAGATTGTAGGTGTAGAAGACTGTGATTATAATTAGATGGCAATTGAATATCTTAAACTATAGTTTATGCACAATAGCTTAAAATTGGTTATACCAAAATATAAGGAAATGAAAGTTCACCCATGAAGTTCTTGACTAGATATTATATTGTCAATTTGAAAATACATTCTTTTTGAATGAGATATGGATTTTGTTTTTAGGAAAATAAGTCTCATGACATGAGAATGGAATAAATAAACTGGAATTAAAAACTTCACGGTAATAATCTTTTGAATTTAGATTTCAGTCTGTTAGGATGAAGCAAGATAGTGTATTAATCTTAGAGGTGCACATGCTACAAGCTTAACCTGATTAGGTTGTGATTAACCTAATAGGAAAGTAGAATGAAGTAGAGCCAGACACTCAAAACATAGAGGAGAAATAAAAACGAGTAAGCAGAGAATAAGGATGTATTTTAAGGGTGTGTTTATAGGATTCAGGGCTGAGAAAAGATAGCATCCCATGGACATCAGGCTATTGAGACATTACACCCCAAAGGACTATAGTTCCTCCAGGATCCCACACTGAAAGAAGCAAATGAGAAAACCCTGGTGCTAGCCTGTCTTTCAGGAAGAGATTTCACAGAGGCCATGTGGATTAACATTTGCATATTCTTCAGCTGTGATTTGTCTTCTCCAACACTCCCCAGAAGCACAGAGAACCTAGCCATCTTTTTTTAGTTTGACCTGACTACAAAATAAATCCACTTACCTGTATCAAACCATCTCCTACTTTTTTCTGAGCAGTGACAGATTTATAAATGTCAAGTGTTTCCTGTAACATTACCTCAAAAATTCAGGGCGGGGAAGATGGCTCTGCAGATCAAGTGCTTGCTGTGCAAGCGTGAGGACCTGAGTTCAGATCCCCAGCACCCATGGAAAAGCCAAGTCAGAGAAGTGTGTCTATGATGCTAAAGGTAGTCATGGGTGAGGTAGAAACATACAGATCAAAGGGACTCAGTGCTCCAAATGGCAAGTTTCAGGTTCCATTAAAGACAATTTTTTTTTTCAAAGAAAGAAAGCAAATAAACATTCACAGCCATAGAATGGGAGATACTGGGGAGCCCGACAGAGGTGATGGCAGATGGATGTAACCATTACATATTAAACAAATGCATAAAACTTTCAAATAATAAAAAATATTGTTTCAAAAAACTTAGACCCAGTATATTATAAATATATACCTCATCAGCATATATTTATATGAAATATATATGCCACCAGTATCAAAGAAGAACCAACCCTGAACATCTTTTCAGATATTCCTTGCATGTGTGCAATTCACTAAATCAATTCAGCATCAATGAATAATCATTTGGCCATATGGTCCCCAAATTGAAATAAAAATAATGCCTATTTCTAACAACTCATGCTTTATAGCCATTTTGTAACATTTAGAAAGTTTAACTGGAAATCTTCCTCTTGGGCTGCATTCAAATGATTTATGATAATATCCTTAGCAAAAAGACTCATCATGATTGTGATGAATCTCTCCTGGTGACAGCATGATTGCACAACTAAATCATCGTTCCAGAAAGAAACAAAAATCACTAACTGCATTTAACAGATTCGGCGAGGGTGCTCATTGGAGCTCATTCGAGTATTGGAGAAATTCGTATCAAATCACATCCATGTGACATTAAACACCGCTCGGTCTGCTGAAGACCTCGGTCTAATGAAGGGAGCTCTGTCCTTCCTGCTGCGCCTGTTTGGATTTGTCATCTTTTGAGACAAAGCTGCCTTTCAAGGGTGAAATCGCACTTCAGGAAACAATTCTTTCTGTGACTTTTAAGTGAGCAATTAATTTCTTATTGGAAAACATGTTTTTCAGTATTCATGGTCTCATAATATTCTCCAGAACTCCCCACCCTTGCTCAAAAGTGGATGGCATTGGCAAGCTTACATGCTCTTTCCAATCCTAACAGATTACATACTAGCAAGCTTGGCTTTAGAGCACAATTCCACTTTTTTCCATGTACAAACCAAGCTGCAGTCCAATAGAGTACTGAATTTGTAAGTTTGCCAAAGCTACTTTATTGCAAACAAGAATGTAATGTGTTTTTCCTCCTCTTCATCTGTTTTCTGTTCTGTGTGCATTAGTCCTCCCTCTCCAACACAACACTGGCATTTATTCCTCATATTCAATTAATGCAATAGATAGTTATATATGTTCACCATCCTTATGGGAGGGGAAGACAAGGCCAGTGAGGACAGGCCCTTGCTGTATTTATGACTGACAGTTCAGAACCTGGCTACTACCTACATCCACGAATAGTGGACTAGAATGATTTCGAAAGACTAATGACCATGACGGCCTATGAAGACGATGGTTTATTACAATGATCCTTGCAATTTCTTTTTAAAAATGAAGAGTCTCTGATTCTCTTTTAAGATGCTGAAATTTAAACTAAAATGATTCAACCATAACTCACTGCACATTAGGAAGGGGGTATGTCAGTATCATATGCCGAATAAACTCAGTAACCACAAGCATGGTCCCTCAAATTTCTCACTAGAGGGGGCTTCGAATTCAAGGAATAAATGCCTTTAGTTGCTAAAATCTTAAGACTTTCATCAGTCACATCTGAGATGAGGTCACGCTGACACCTAATGTTTTATTTATCATGGCTTGTGTATTTCTTTCTTTTCTGTAAGTAAGACGCTAAACTACAGATAACTCAGAATAATTTGATATTTGCATGTATGATGCTTTCTAGAGAGATATGAACAAAGATTCACTTGTCTGAGATTTAGTACTGAAGCTACATCAAAGCAGCAATTCCATCTGACCATAGCTTGATAAACCAAGGGGTTCACTGGTGTCAGTCACTGGAGCATAGGTGGTTCAAGGGTATGTTACCTGAGCTATGTTACCACAAAGGTCACTCTAGCATGGGTGCTGATCATGGGGGAGGGACTCATCTCCGGAGTGACCTGCCCCAGTTACCAAGAGTTCTAATGGAGTCTTCTCCTCCCCAGCGATTGTGGTTGTCTGCTACTTTGCTGCTTATATAACCTCACGGAGAGGCCTTGTGAGCCGTGCCGTTTTTTCTAAGCTTCCAGATCCAGCAAGTGTCATGAGCTTCCTAAGCTTGCGATTCTATTAGCCTCCTGCATCTAATGAGTCTCCCTCCTCTTTCAAGTAGTCTACATGTCAACCCAAAGGAACTGGCTTACATAAAAACATGGCCTATATGTTCCTTTTTTAAAATCTGTTGAAGCAAGAGCTGCAAGCCAGTGGCCACTGGAGCACTACTAACTGTAGCTGAGATGTGAAGCCAGCTTAATGATAAGTGGACCGAGGAAATAACATACTCAAACTTTTAAAAAGTCATAGATCCCAACAACCGTACCAACAGAGACGAACGTGGAGAACATCATGAAACATGGAATAAGACATCCCAGAAAGACAAGCACCTCGTGGCCTCACCTATAGGCAGGATCTGTACAAATCAAAATCAAAGAGGAACATTGCAGTGGTGATAAGTGGGCCGTCGTTGAGGGAGAACAGAGAATGCAGCGTCTCAGTCGGAAAGGATTAGCTTAGGAAGAACTATTTCACATCACCGTAAGAGTAACAACAAAATACGATCTGGAAGCTTGTATTGCTTAAGAAAGCAATTATTTAAGAGTTTTGATAAAATAATACACATCTGGAATACTGAATATCTTAATTTGCAGAGTATAGCTACTGTAAATATTTCAAAATGTCATGGTGCAATCTATAAATTCATATGATTTTATTTTTCCAAGTGCATAGAAGTAACAAGTAATAGAATAATATGTGGATAATAGAAACAATAAACTGTTTTAGGACATGTTTTCTCTGGAAATAAGGTTTGTTTACATACAGCACAGCTCTCGAAAATGTAAGAGTTGAGAAAACTTGAGTTTCTGACTTACTGCTCATGTTGACATTAGGTCATTTTTCTCTAAAAACAATTCCACGTGACTAGTTTGGAAGATCAATGATTTGTGACAATGGCAACTACAGTCAATTAACCAATTAATCCATCTGGAATAACTGATTATCTCGGAATGCTACGAGTCAAGGGTTCTGTTCCATGTTTTCAATCCCAAACAGAGTTTAAATAGGTATGTGCTCACGCTGCCTAAGAAACAGCTATGCTATGTCTCACACTGAAACTACAGAAAGAAAAATGGAAATTAGACAATGCTCTGAAGTTTAATAGGACCTTTCCAAGGAGTCAAAAATTACCATCCAAAATTATACTTAGCTGTACGTTTTGATAATTGTCACTTTAATTAATCCAGATCTTCAAAATCAGTATGAAAATTATTATCTGGTCAGTGCATATTGACCTCAGTTACTGACTACAGTGAGGTTTATTCTGGACACCACCATTTCCCCCTTGAACCTGAAGCTATCTTCTCCACTGCGAAGTGTCCACTGACTGACCTTAGAGCTATATATCACAGTAAAACCTGGTAGGAAATAAGCACTAAATTCTTGACAAGACATAAAATACAGTGGAATATTTGGAATATTGCCCAATCTACTTTTTGTTTTGCTATTTTCTAACTTCAAAGTAGTTTTTAAAATAAGAAGAAACTAGCTTGCAAGAAAAGAAAAGAAAAGAAAAGAAAAGAAAAGAAAAGAAAAGATAGGAAACTGTGTAGTTAGGCACTCTAGGGGCCCACAAACCGACCTTGGCCAAACTCACTTACCCAGAGTAGTGATCGTATTTCTATCTTTGAACCAATGTCAACTCAGAACACCATCTGTCTTTTTCTTATGGCTCCAGAAAATTTTCTAACAACTATTAGATGGCCAGCTCTTCATTATAACCAATCAGGAGCTGCCTGCCACAGTGAGCAAAAGCAATTCCTATAGCAATATCCAAAACAGTGTCCACCTTGTCACATTTTCTAGTCTTCATTAGCCTGCATAACGATGAAACAACTGCATGTCCATCAAACTGAAAGACACTTGGGTCGGGCTTAGCCCCTAGATTGAAACACAGTCATGGACCAGGAGTGTGACTCTGTCATAAAGCACTCGCTTAGGTTACGAGAGGCTGAGTTCAGTCTCAGCATCATAAAGAAACACATGTCTGGACTCTGAGAGCATAATTTTAGTCCAACGCCCATAAGCCAAGCAAGCCTGACTCTAGTTTTACATCCGGAAGTCAGAATTTTCTTGCAGTTCAGTCTAAACATGTACACTTACAAAATATCTTCTGATTTCAAAAGCCAGTAAATGAATAAACAGTGGTATTGAAAGCCCTTGCCATGTAGAGATCAAATAAGGGCATCACATAAGAGACAGAAAAACCAATTGTCTTCAAAGGCACTTTGCAAATACTAAAGAGTTAATTTTGGAATAACTGAAAATACACTTATGAAATAGTTGCCGAGTAAATAAAGTCGTATTTACAGAAGAAGATAGGCTACAGGGTAAATTTATATGATGTGAAAATGTCATTTTTATCTGTAATGATTTCTTCCCTCTTGCCTGAAGTTATTTCCAAACGTGCAGGTCCTCTCTCTCGCCAGTCGGCCTTTTTACAGCAGGGCCATTATTTTGTTGTTGAGATGGCAGGTTGTTCTTTTGATGAGTATATATTTTGAAGATGCTTTGCTGACACTTTGTTTGATAGACTGTCTGCTTTTCTCGCCAGGAAAGGTAACAAAACTGGATACTGGACTGAGCTTAAAGAACTCAGGACACCCCTGTTTCATGTGACACTTGAGCCACAGTAAGCGATAGGGGTAGGACAGTTAGTGATCGCTCCGTCCTCCTCCAGTATCAACATGACGGTGTTCAGCCTGGTTGAATTTTACATTTTCCTAGCTGGAAAATGGGCAAGATGAATGCTGTGAGCAACGTTTCAGGCTTAGAGTTTTTATTTCCACTCACCGTGTAATCTCAGACCAGGTCTTTAAACTCTGTAAACTTCATTACCTCCGTATGGAAAGCACATGCTGCAGACATCCCAGCTGCAGAAAGCCTTTTTTGATTCTACTCAATTATGTTTTGGGAGCACATAACAAGGTTCTAGTTACATCTTAACTGCTTCTTAGCCAGAGGCATTGCTCCAGTTTAATCTCAAATGCCCTGCCAAGGCTCATTGACAAGTTCTTCCATGGCTTGAGTCCCAGAACCCTAACTAGAGAGTGGCAATAGATAAAGGACAAGCCCAGGGACACTTAGACATAGGAACTCTGGGATTGGATAGGATGCCGTCTTAGACGGAGAAGTCTCACCATGATTGGATAGGCTGCCGTCTTAGACGGAGAAGTCTCACCATGATTGGATAGGCTGCAGTCTTAGACGGAGAAATCTCACCATGTTTATTACAAGTTGAATCAGGAGACAGGGTTACTAGATTCAGCTGAACAAGGAGTTAGGTTTAACTAACCTTCATAGTAACAGTCTCTGTAGCTAAGCAACCTTCAGACTGTATACATTCAGATGGACAAAGCTATGGCAGGCATTTTCTGCACACACTATAGGTATCAGAGACCCAGACCTGGTATTGTGGACCAGAGGAAGGCTTAGCAAGCCCTTTGAGGCTTACTCAAGGAAAGCTTTGGCACTTCCATGTGGCTGAGGTATTTTGACTTGCCCTAGAGTTCATGTATTGAAGCTGATGGTGGTATTCGGAGCTAGTAGA
This sequence comes from Arvicanthis niloticus, assembly GCF_011762505.2. NCBI lineage: Eukaryota > Metazoa > Chordata > Mammalia > Rodentia > Muridae > Arvicanthis > Arvicanthis niloticus. The sequence goes on from NC_133429.1 coordinate 47,004,146, forward strand.
AGCTTAGTAAGCATATCATAGTGTATACTGGTTGGATCATAGGGGGTTCCAAGAGGATATTGAAACCCTGGTTCATATTGCCTTTGTTTCTCTTTTTTTTCTGTCCCTCTCTCCCACCCTTGTTCTCTCCTTCCTTCTCAATACTCATGAAGCAAACTGTCTCCTCAACCACCGGCCCCTTGCGCCTTGATGTTCTGCTGTTCTGCTTCATCATGGACTCCAAACCAGTGGAGTCAACTGACCTGAACCGAAGACACGAGTACTCTGTGGCAGGTATGTAAAAATTTTATCTTTATAAGTAACCTATAGTTAAAAGAAAATTGAAAGATATTTTATTCTTAAGGCTGTATTTTCAATTTACGCATAGGAAAGAAAATTATATGATTATATAAGCTTTTCTCTGGTTGATAAATTTGTGACTTATAGACATTGGCCTTGAACATGACCTTGTGTTCGCTGAGTGAAAAGGAAACAATAGAAAGAAAGGAAAATCTGAGAATCAGAAATGAGCGGCAATTGATTCTTATGGAAAACATGGATCTGGGAGTCCATTTTCTGTTCAGCATATGTGATGTATAAAAATTTGCTTCCAAGAGACAGAGTACATACAAGAAGGAAAGAGTCGGATGGTGGATAACAAGGAAATACTTAGTGGCTCCTTTCAGAATGGAGATGAGGCCAGGATAGCAGTTGGGGAGAAGTTCATGGAATGAAACACAGACTGACTTTAAGGTTCTGAGCTGAAAACGCTGTGACCACAGACCACAGTTTATCCTAAAGTCAACAACAGATGTCTTTTAAATTTTCATGAAACTGACAAGATCTATGAGGGAAAGAGAAACCTGAGTGACAGTTAAAATTGGAAATACAGATGAAGCTTAAAGATAAATGTGCAAACACCTGCCAATTAGCGATAGCGTAGAGTAAGTTTCTCGCCTGTTCGCTTGCATGGGGTCAAACACATTTACTTTATTTACTGACACAGCATGAATGAACTACAGAGTTTAGAGCTGAAAAGAAATACTGGGCTCCTTCAAGCCCCAGTGCTTGAATCCTGTTTCAGAGAGATATGTTAAACAAAGAAAAAAGAAATCTTAGAGATATAGTGAAGTTAGTGACTTGAAAAATTTAAGGATTCTACAAATACAAAGTGACCCAGAGTTTTCCAACAAGTGACCATTATGTATCTGAAACCTACAATTGCAGAATTAAGGGTTTGCAGCAGCCCCAGTCCAGCTGTCGCTCACTAAAAGGGTCTTAAAGGTCAATGATGTTAGGATTTCTACAGGAAGCCTCTTTTGCTTCTCAACATTCATGAGCTAAATGGAGAAAGAAGAAAACATCTTGGAGCCAACCATCAGACTGAGCTCAGGGAACTTGGTGGGGGAGCTGGCAGAAGGACTGGAGGAGCGAGGGGGATTGCCACCCTATTGGAAGAACAACATAGGCTGCAATGACCCAGTTCTCCTAGAGTCTAGACCACCAACCAAGAAGTGTACCTGAAGGGATCCATGGCTCCAGATACCTATGTAGCAGAGGATGGCCTTGCCTGACAGCAATGGGAGGGGAGGCCCTTGGTCCTCGGAAGTTTGATGACCCAGAGTAGGGGGATGCTGGAGTGGTAGGGACAGGAGAGTATGGGTGGGTGGGGGAGCACTCTCATATAGGCAATGGGGAGTGGGGAGGGGGTATGTGGGATGGGGGGTTGGTGGAGGGGTATCCGGGAAGTGGGATGTTTACTTGAGATGTAAACAAATGGAATGATTAATAATATAAAAAGAAAAGAAAACATTGGCACATCTCCTCTTTTGATCATAGATTATAGCAGTCTCTGGTTGTAAATATTATTTTCCAAAGCCCAACACTTAATTGTGTGCCAGAGATTAAAAAAAAAAAAAAAAAAAAACCTGACAAATATTCTAATAAATAACCAAGGAGTTGGAAGAAAATCTCTGTGTTTGATCTCTATCCTTAAAAACACATAGTAAAGTTGAACTATCACACATGTTTTACTGGAGCAAATGTAAAGCCAATAATGTCAGTAAATATTATAAGTTGCACAGTTGAGATATGGTCACAAGTTCATCGTAAGACAGAAGGATAAGAACTAAATCATCTTTAGAAGGCTTGTGCTGGCTAGTTGTATGTCAGCTTGACACAGTCATTTTTGAAGAGAGAGCCTTAATTGAGAGAATGTCCCTACAAGATTGGCTGGTGGGAAAGACTTTGATGCATTATCTTGATGATAGAAGTGTACCAGCTCCCTGTAGGCAGTTACCACACCTGCATGGTGGTCCTGGGTGCTATAACAAAGCAGACTGAGTATGCATCAGAATCAGAACCTGTCTCCAGGCTTCCATATTAAATTCCTGCCCCAACTTCCCTGGGTAATGAACTATAAAACAGAAGATGAAATAACCCCTTTCTTCCCAAGGTTGCTTTCTGTCATGGTTTTTAATCACAGCAAAAGAACGCTAAGACAGAGATGAAGAAGTCTCCTCCTAAAGTGTGATGCTCACCTAGAAAGTGGGATGCTGCCCAGTGACTTCAGGTGTAGGAATAGGCTGAAAGGAAAAAGAAAACCGTGGAAGAAAGAAGCAGCTGTACCAATTACAAAGACATCAGTATTGAGGAAGATATATCATTTATTGTCTTAATCAAACCCACCTAGAGCAGAGATTTTCTCCAGATAGGTGGAATTAAATCTGGACAGGGAAAGATTTAAGATTTGGGAGAATTCTGGCTGTGGTGATCAGGAGTTCAGCATGTGCTGAAACTCCAGCCAATTTTACGTGTTAAGGAGTGTGTAATCAGGCAGAGAATGACATGGCCAGACAGAAAAGAAGCTCTGAAAGCTGGGAGAATTGTGGGAATACTGTGGTGTTTCAGTAAGTGAAGAACACTTCAGGGGGAGAGTAGGAGCCAGTGAGGCAAGTGCTTGGAATGTGTAGCAGAAAGAATAAAGGAACTGAGGGTCAAGTGACGACATGCCCACTCCTTTCTTAAAACACATCACAAAATTGTATGATGGATACAAGACATTCCAGGGGTCTAAGTTTAACTGTCAACTTGACACAATCTAGAATTTTATGAGAATATAGTATTAGATGAGGAGTTGCCTAGGATACATTGCTCCATGGACTATTTGGAAGAGATTTTTTTTTTTAATTGTTAATTGGTACAGGAGGGGCCAGACCACTGAGGGTGGAGCCATTCCCTAGCCAAGCAGCCCTGAAGTTTCTAAGTAAGCTGTGTGAGTGCAGGCCTGCCATATTTGTTTGGCAGTGAAGTGAGTTCTTCTGCTGTGTGGGGTAACAAGCAGGCCTGCTTTCAAGTTGCCGCCTTCAATTCATATGTGGGTTTTAGGAAATGAAGGACTCCGGTCTGGAATTGTAAATCAAATGAACTCTCGCCTCCCTTAAGTTGGTTTTGGTCAGAGATTATTGCAGAGCCACAGAAGTGGAATTGGAACACAAACTTGTTTCATGATCAGTCAATTAAAAAATATGAAGATGTCAGTAGGGAAGGCTCTTATAATAATTGACAAAAATAACTGTACCCTGTGGGATAAAGTCCTATTTCTCAGTTCCATGAAACAATACAAAGAAATAGTGGATAGCCCACATATAAGAAGGAGAGAAGAGGGAGAGACAGACAGAGTGAGAGAGCAAGACAGAGCAAAAGAGAAAGAGAGAGCAAGAGAGAGAGAGAGAGAGAGAGAGAGAGAGAATTTTATAGGGAAGGAAAATTAAACTATTTTTAAGGGGCCATGCCTGAAAGGGAAAAAGGAAATGTTGCAGTTATATTAATCTCAAATTTTTTAAATAATAAGAATATATGTAGATATCAAAAGCTCTAAGAATAAAGAACAAAGAACAGCAGTGGAAGAATTGCTGCATATATAACATTACTATAACAAATCAGTTTACATCAGGGTATTGCGTCATGTCAACATATTGTCTGACTCTAGGCGAGAAGGTCAGAGAGTCAGAAGATCATCTTCAGATGACAAATTCAATGTCAGCCCTGACTCAAAGAATGAACAGGAAAAGGGAAAAAAAGAAAGAAAGAAAAGAAAAAAGGAAGATTCTGATGTCTGTAATCCAAGTCACTGTGAGGCAGAGGCAGGAGAATTGCAAGTTCACGGCCAAGTCTACAAGCTCACGGCTACACGATGTGCTTGGGTTATCCCATTGGGTTATCCCAGACTACATAGTGAGACCTCTATGCACATCTACAAGCTCACAGCTACACGATGTGCTTGGGTTATCCCAGACTACATAGTGAGACCTCTATGTCCGTAGAGAGGGAAATGAAAACATGGGAAGTAAGGATAGTCCTAAAATCTGGCGTTGGGAAGCCAGGAACACATGCCATTAGCTTCTCCTATACCAGGATGCTAATTCTCTCTACACACAGCCGCCTACATCGGATGCCCTTCTCAGCGGCTTTCAATGTGTGGACTAGCTCTCATCATGCAGTCTAGGGTGGCCTGGTAATCTCTATGCAGCTTTTGTGTGCTGTTAAGATTCGAGAATATCCTAGGCAAAAATATCTACACAACATGTATTTTTCAAAAGTTTCTAGAGTCGATGACCACATCACAGGGCCACTTGGGAAGGTTGTGTCAACCTTGTGATTAGATCTGACTCTTGATTTTTATATTAATAATACTCAGTGCTTGATATCAAAATATGGTTTAATTAATAGCTACTCAATTCCAAATTGAATGTCTTATAAATAAGACATTCAATTTGGAATTGAGTAGCTATTAATTAAACCATATATATATATATATATATATATATATATATATATATATATATGGCATTGAAGTATTTTCTCTTCAAAAAGATTCAAAACTGCTATTAATTAAATCATATATACACATGCATATATATACATGCATATATATATATATATATATATATATATATATATATATATATATGGCATTGAAGTATTTTCTCTTCAAATAGGTTCCAAACTGCCAAGCACTCTCTTTTATTAGCCCTCATAGGTTATGCCACAGAACCGTGGCTAAGAACAACCAAGAGATTTTAAAAAGGACAGACACACAGATACAATGAAGCTACAACATGAGAGGTTTTCTAAAAACTACCATTGCAACCTGGCCCCTCAGTGTGTTTATTATGTATGTACAGCACAGTGGAAAAGGTTGGCTAGTCCCTGTATAAGGTATCTTATACAGAGATGAGTAGTCTCTGTCATGTTTTATAAGAAGGAGAGAGAGAGAGAGAGAGAGAGAGAGAGAGAGAGAGAGAGAGAGAGAGATAAGAAAGAAAGAAAGAAAGAAAGAAAGAAAGAAAGAAAGAAAGAACAAAAGAACGAATCAGGAATGTGTTGGTAGAGTCATGGTATGGTGAGGTGGAAGTGGATGCCTCTGTGGGTCCACTCTAAGGCTTCCCTTCCCCCTAAGGTACCAGCCATAGGATGGATATTGTATAGAACAGAGTCTATTTAGGGTATGGGGAGGGGAGCTAAGGCAGTAGGGACAGAGAAAGGCAGAGAGAAAGAGAGAGAGAGGGAAGGGGAGGGAGGGAGAGAGAGAGGGAGGGGGAAAGAGAGAGGGAGAGATATTTTATACTGAATCAGGCATGGGGCAGAGCCTAGAAGAAATGCTAACAGTCTCCCTCTGTAAACATCTGGGAAGGGTGTGGTATGAATTTGGGGGACCAGCTGTGGTTCCTTGTCCCCTGCTTTCTTCCACTCAGGATGTCTATACACTGCTGCACAGCTGGCTGGAAGGATGAAGCTGAAGGCCTTCTCTGTCGATCTTCAATGAAACAGCTCTCTGAGATGATCTTAGCTTGTGCACATGCCGTTATTTGGGGTAGGCTTGTAAGCATCCACTTTATTCAGGGAGAACCGGGGGTACATACGGACATGGGGAGTGGGAAGGAGTTTTCAGGGTAAATGAAAATCATTGGCCAGGGCTTAAAGTCCTGTGAGTGCCTCATTTGCATGGAGAGGTGTTCCAGGAGTTCCAGATAGTTGTGTGGGGCACGGGTAGAAGTGGAGTTTGGGGGTGGAGGAACTTTGTTGGTCTGCCAAGGACTACTCAACCTTCTCCAGGTAGAGTGTGTAGGGAGACAAGAGTTCCAGACACAGTCAGAGAAGGGGAAATCGTGCTGGTAAAAGGAGTCCTCCGTTTTGCAACAAGCTTGGAGGCACTACCCTGTCACTGTAGGCTGCAGTTTCCCCACAGAAGAGAAAGCTACAGTTGCTAGTATTTAATTGTTAAACACTCATAGAAAGTACATACACAGAGAAAAGCTTTGCCATTCCTCCTGAGCCTGAGATACATGAGTGATGGGTTTGTCAATTTCTCCATGTGACAAAGGTCTAGGTAATCCTTAGCACGGACATTTCCAGGTCACAATATGCATTCACTTGGACTTCTGTGTTCAACGCTTCCTCCTTATATTTTCTGTGGGTTCATAACACGGGATAGCAGATTACTTAGCTTGTCAAAGCTGAATCCTCATAAGTTAGCTTAGCAAATGTCTGATAGACTACATGTCTGTGAAGAGAGAAATATGCCAGAGAAATGCTGTTATGAAGAATGATTTTGGAGAATGTGTTTAGAGATAAATCAGCCTTAACTGCCCCTCTAAAATTTCAATGTAACTCACAATGCCCTGTGGGGGGGAAATTAGAGCCAAGAGGTGTGATAATTTGAACAGCCCGATGCTGGCTTGTGTAATAAATATTTCTTTCATAAATCCAGTAGTGTCTTGACCTGTGGCTAGTCAAGACTTAGCTACTTAGGTAGAATGGGGATTATTTTCAGTGTCTGAAATTATAGACATGGATGGAAGGAAATCCTGATTCTAATTAATGAGTGATCAACAAAAGAATTATATAACTCTCATTTGTAAAGGTTGTCAGTCTTAAAAGTTCTCCAGTCTAAAAACAGTGAGAGCACTTGTTTCTCTGCCTATGTGGATTTCCTCAGCTTGTGAAATACAGGTTGAACCTTCGTGAAATCTGCTTCCTTATTTGAGCAGCCAAAGGTACCTAAAGCTAATGAGGATGCAATTTCAAAAGCTCCTAGTGTAAACAACAGGAATCAGGCCCTACAACAGATCTGCATCAACAAGTCTACAGAGGGCTATTGCTTACGTCCTTCAAACAGTTTCATCATGTTAAAGCAAGAGAGACTCTCTGTCCTACCAACTCCCCAGAAATTCACCCATGAACAACATTTTACTAGCCAATGAGAGTTTTGCTTATGTAAATAGACTCAGAAACCTAACCTATGGCATTTGAGAAAGCTAGGGCTTCCTATGAAAGTCATCACTGTTTTGTGGGAGTGTGGGGTGACAGAGACAGTCAGGCAACCCACAGGGAGTACCAGGTAAAAGAGAATGAGTAAAGACTATGCTCCAAGTTAAAGAAAAGCCAGGATTGAGCTTAAAACAGAAGTAACAGCAACTAGCCACCAAGAACCCTCAAGGACGCTGTGGGCATTGGGTTCACAACAGCTCGTGTAAAGTTCCATCCCATTCTACACCTTACAAAGCACTTCAAGCGAGTTATGCCAGCCACAGGCCTCTCCTATTCCAAAGCCCTACACCAGGAAACCAAAATAAAAATAAAAGCATTCCCAGAAGTTATTTTGAAATTTCTGTCAGTCTTTTTTTTTTTTTTTTTGGAAGGTGGTTAAAGTGGTTAAAGTTTCTTCGAGCTCCCTGAAGTCCCCAGTTATGAATGACCTTGTTTCCTGGTTTTAAATACCCATCATGCTTTTTCAGCATTGGCACTACCGACCTTCAGGGTGAGATAACTCTTTATTGTGGGCAGATGTCCTGTGCACTGGAGGATCCTCAGCAGCAACCCTGCTTTCCACCCTTGATGCCAGCAGCCTTTCCTCCCTCCAACTGTAAACCCTGACACTTTTGCAAATATTGCCAGATGCCCCCGGGGAGAAAAGCTTCTCTGACACGGGAACTATGCTTCTCGGTGAATAAGAAACATGAGGTTAATAAAGCAAGAGAATTTAATAGCTGTTTTTATTCTAATGAATTCATATGTGTATATGTATATATGTGTTTGTGTGTGTTTATGTATAATGTATATAGATATTATATATAAATAATTTGAAATTGCTGTTTAACATACTGTCTTTTTATTTAAACACAGTGTTGTCAGTTTGACATTGAAAATGCAAGTACATTCTGACACTCAGTGTACTCAAGAAGCCAACAACCTTGCTTGGCATATTTTGAAATAATTTCATCTACCCCTTTCTATGTTGGCATCGTTTTACACTGTGGAATTCATATGGACACAAGTTCTTTCCCAAAGGTCAGACTGGATTCTCTTCTTTTCTTTAATTCTTGTAGGTATGAAGACTGGCTAATTCAAAACATCACAACAGACTACAGTGACATTGAACAAGACTCATGCTGAATATTATGAGTCAGATGTTTTTCTTCTATGTCCTGAAATCAGAATTGTTATTGGCTCAGTGTCTTCCAAGCTAATCATAAAGGCAGATGTCCTCCAGTCAAAGCACCTTGGGAAATAGCTGGATGTTTGTAGAAATTATGTCAATTGAAACAGAAATTCAGTGAAAACAACTGAGTACGAGAGTCATGGAATTTAGATACTTGATAGAACTTCTGCAGGAATTAGTAATTTAGTAGAAACAAATGCTAATTGGGCAGAATTCAGATAGAAGAGGCTTTATTAACAAATATCTGAACTCCAAGGGAAAACAGAATGTCAACCTGACCCTAACAGAAGCTTTGAAATCCAGAGAGATCATCGGGACAGAGGATTACAGACTTTGGAAGTCACCTGACTTAAAAGAAATGGAAATTGATAAGAAATTGGTCGAATTGAGAATGCAGTGGGAACTCGCACAGTATTTTGAAGCTATCTTCTTTCTAACAGCTTTTATCCCACGTATACTCCAAGCACACTCAAGGCAAAGTTGTCAAGTTAATAAGCTCTGAACTATTTATCTTGTTCCTTTTACAGTGGATTTACAACCCTTTACCCTTGCTTTTAGTTACACTTGAGGAAAACTTCCCCATAAGGTATATATCTCCTACTTCTCCATAAATTTTATGTGCCCTTAAATGCAAAGTCCTCATAACTTTTAAGCAGTTTTTAGGTTAGTTAGAAACCTCAATTGCAATTTTTTTTTTAATCTTATTACTCTTCAGAACAAAGATTGGAACATTCTGAATGTATGATAAAGATCCAGAGAGATGCAACTGCTTCAGGTTTGGGGTTGAAATATTATAAACTCCAAAGAGAAAATTACTTAGCTTTGCAAGCCAGGCTGAGTTTGTGGGTTATTTTATTATATTTATCCGTATGTGTGGCAATTGTCGTACATATCAGCCACCGATGTTCTTACTGTATTATGCCTCAGTGCACGCAGGGAAACCAGGAAGGTAGTAAAGGCATTTGCTCGGGACCTGAAGCTGACCAACAGAAAGGTAGATTCCAAATCCCATGTTGGCTTTGTGGTCAAGACCCTTATGAAAGTCCCCTGCCCTCTGAATCAGAAGGAAGCATTCAACGTACATGATGCAAATCTTGTACCATGATCTAGGGAGTGGAAAAGTCCAAAGGTAGACAGAGGGAGGGAGTGAACTTCGGGAAATCAATTTTATTGTATTGTGAGATGCAGGTCCAAATGGCCATAACCTAAAAAGAAAAGGGAAAAAAGAAAAACTCAAGATTCTGCTTATTGTGGTTGATTTTAGTGTCAGCTTACCATAAATTAAAACCAGCTGAGTAGGGAGCCTCACCTGAGGAAGTGTCCTGATCTTCTAAACTGATTGTGAAGACCTGCCCCAAATGTGGGCGGCGCTTCCTATCAGTCCTGATGGAAAGGGCGGGACACAAGAGGATTACTTACCTTTTCTCCCTTGGCAAATTAATTTACCCCGTGGCCTCATCTGCTAATTCCTTCTGTGATGTCAGAAACAGGGATCTCAACCTGTATCAACTGCTAAGGGCCAGCATGCAGCTCTCCAGGAACCCTCCAGGTCTTTTCATACCAGACCTGGACTGCGGAGGAATCCGGCCAGCAGGACCTAACAACCACCAGGCTGTTGGCTTCCCAGTTGTGGAACACTGTTGTCACTATGTCGACCTGTGTGTGTGCTTTTTGTTTTCGTTTTTTTTTCCATCCTGTTCCTCTTAGAACACTAACTATATGTGCTGTAAAGCTTCCTGGCCATGGTGTATGGTTTTCTTCCTAAGAGTAGCCTCAGGAAGGCCTTTACCTGAAAGCCTGGCCAGAGGGAAGCTAGGGGGTTCAAACGGTGTTTCCATTTCAGGGCCTAGATCCTCACAGCAAGGATGTCTGCAGAGGCCTCTTCCCTCTCTGCGTGCACCCTCCCTCCGGAGGGCTTGGGGGCCAGGGGGAAACGTGGTGATGTCTGCTGATGCTCACAGCCTCTGGCTGCACTGTGAATATCAATGCCTTAGCACACGACCTTGGAGTCTCCTGTCTTCTACCAATACTCAAGCTAATATTGTGGCTTGCAAAAAAGGGCATACACAGTTTCTAGGATGGAACAAACATAAACCCTCCTCTTCTTATACGGATGCTAATAATGCAGAATCTGATGAGAACAAAAGATGACATTGGTCCCCACCCCTTGCCCATGGAACTCCAATGGATGCCTGAAACCACAGACAGTAACAAGCCCTATATCTGTGACTGTTTTCTTAAACTTTGTGTACCTACTTGTGACAAAGCTTAATTTATAAATTAGGAACGGTAAGAGATTTAACATAACTACCAATAAAACAGAATATTTGTAATGACATAGTATATAAGTTAAGTGAGTGAAATCACCCCTAAAGTTGATGCTCGCAGAGTGAACACACCCTCTTTTGATGAGGTAGGACGATGCAGAACTGTCTCCTTAAATAACACAAAGGCTCTCCAAAGATTAACAAGTGTGGTTATGAACAACGGAGTCATACAATGGAAATAACTGCTCTGTGGTGAGCTGAGTGCATATTCAGTAAAGACACGACACAGAGGATAATACAGGACACCTCGAGACAGTCATTCTTGTCTGTAAGGGTCAATGGCAGGGTAGCACTAGCTTAACATTGGAGAGCAGCTGTTGGGCCAGCATCTTGGCAGTATCCTTTGCTGTGGGAGACTAGAGTGGACATCATACAACACTGTGGGTCTATCATTGTCTTTGTGTATAGCTCTTATGAGACACCCAATGGAAACTCCCCTTTTCATAAATCTTTTCATAAACATCCCTGCTTTTAAACTGTGTTTGTTTTCTCAGTGTCAGGCCATGACCAGAGAGCCTTCACATTGGTTAGGATGATGCTCACTCACTGTTAGCTGCAGCTAAGCGGGTGATAGAAACTTCAGAAAGCAAAGCACCAGAGGACCACTGGGCAGGTAACCCTTGAAAGCACACAGCAAGCCTTTTCCCCCTGCATGGCTTGAAGGGTGTGGCTTCTTCAAAGCTTGGCTGCTTAAATGTCAATTAAATGATTCACACAAATGAGCCATTTTCTTACAGAAAATGTAAGCATCTGAGTGATAAGATCTCAGGTTCAGATGTAATTATGAGTTACTCAAAATAAAAATGAACATAACTATGAAATGACTCCTTCTTTTAAGCCACTATAACTATAATTGGAATAATTTTAGGTTTAATTTTAATCGCCAAGAAGTTGCTAATTATAGATAATAACATCATTTTCTTTGGCTCAAGAAAATATTATTCTAAGAATTTTATAAATTAGCCCATGAATGGTGTGTACTTTTATATTATATATCTGTTTTACAAAAATGAGTTCTAGTGAAATATTTCTACTGAAATTAAAAGTAATGATGAATTCTCTCAAGAAATTCAAAGATAGCTACAATGAAACTCTTTTCTAGTCTGCCCTTTATGTTTGACTGTTCCCCCTTTAGTTAGATATATTTGAGTCTAGTGAGACTCAAAAAAATGTCAACTTACCACTTATTTCCAAGAGTAAATATTACCTCCTAATACTGCAATGAATTTTCTCACCATCAATGGAATTTCCTCACCGTATTGAAAGACAAAGAGAACGAAAGCACAGTAGAAACTGTCACGCTTTTGTGTATAAGAAAGTAGCAACTGAGAGTCTCCACTAATCTGCCCTTGACTGGTAAGTTATTAGCTTCCTATGCATCCACCTAGGAGACTGTGCACTAGCTAGTTACTGCGTGTGCACGTGTGCACGTGTGCACGTGTGCATGTGTGCTCTCACATACGCAGAGAGAGAGAAACTTCTAGTCTAGAAAATGCTAATCAGAGTAAACCAACGAATTTCCTTCGCTAGTTTACTTTTCAAACAAAGATGAGTTTTGTCTCCATATTTTGACACCATAGTCACTACACAAATCCATAAATACTAACCATTCTGTCAGTTTTGTGCTGTTTATATGTTTCAGGGCTGTCACTTTCTATTGGACAAACGAGTATTGAGTCACCCACGGAAGAGGCTCATGTTCCTTGCCCAACAGGCTTCAGATGCCAAAAGTACAACCCCAGGGGAGATTTTTCTCCTTCCTTGTTAGCATCTCTCTTAGTTTTGTTGTTGTTGTTGTTTGTTTGTTTGTTTTTTGTTTTTTCGAGACAGGGTTTCTCTGTGTAGTCCTGGCTGTCCTGGAACTCACTCTGTAGACCAGGCTGGCCTTGAACTCAGAAATCCGCCTGTCTCTGCCTCCCAAGTGCTGGGATTAAAGGCGTGTGCCACCACCGCCCGGCTAGCATCTCTCTTAATGTTGTCATTGTTCAGGTCTTGTTTATGAGGCTCTGTTTTTATGAGACTATATCACAGCAGGCTTTCCTGTATCCTGGCTCTTATCAACTTCCAGTTTATTCTTCCACGTTTCCTAAACCACTATAGATGTGTCCAGTGTGTGTGTGTGTGTGTGTGTGTGTGTGTGTGAGAGAGAGAGAGAGAGAGAGAGAGAGAGAGAGAGAGAGAGAGAGAGAGAGGGAGAGAGAGAGAGAGAAGAGAGAGATTGTGTTCAGTAACTGAAGAGATGCTTCATTGAAGATGACAGTAGCTATACTCAAATATAGGTGTAAGGCAAACATTTAGAATATAACTATGAATTAAACTGGTCTAGTGAGTGCCAGTAGTTGGATTCTCCCCAAGGAGCCATACGTGACATCCTTAGCCCCAGGAAGTTGGCTAGGTTTCTAATACCAGGCATGATTTCCTTCCTGCTGCATGGGCCTTAAGTCCAATTAAAAGGCTGTCAGTTACTAGCGCCATGTGAGTGCCAGCAAGGGCTCCTTCACAGAGACCTTGCCATGCTGGCCATTGCTGCTTTATAGATGTTTCTGCTGGGTAGGGCTGTCAATCCTTCCCTTGGCAGCTTGCATGCATCCTCAGACACCTTGAGAGCTAGATTGCATGAAGAAAACTTTAAGGTTAGATCCAGCTCAAATATTCAACGTCTTCAGCAGTGAGAGCTTACCCCCAAGCTCTGAGAGGCAACAAGGGGCAATAGCCACAGTCACAGTATTTTGAGACATCATTTGGATAATCCTAACCAACTGCTTTAAAGGAAACTTCTCATGTCTGGTATTGAGTCTTTTATAAGCCCATGTTCCTGTGGGAATTCCTGCCGGCTCTAGTGGGACTTTAAGATTATATAATATATATGAAGATTATGTATCTATTGCATGTAATACACACATATATATGTATATATATGTATATTGATATGAGGTGAGATAAATATAAACTAAGAAGATTCCTTGAGGCTTTAGTGTCATTGAACCCTGCTCCACCCTTCTCTTTTGTATTGATCTCCAACGCTCCTCCAGAGTTGGACCCTCCTTCTGTTCTTTTCATTTCCAGATTCATGACACCAATATCCTGCTACTCCCCTCTCAAGTCACCACTCACTAGAGCCTGTATATTTTCCCCATTTCTATGTTCACATCTGAAGATGTGAAGCTCAGAGAAGCAGACGAGAGGGAACAGGCGCCATTTGTCTTTGTGAGTCTGGGTTACTTCACTCAGTGCAAAACTTTCTAGGTCCATCCATTCACTTGCAATTTCGGTTTCGTTTTTCTTTACAAATAATAATGCTTCACAGTGTGTACGTACCACAGTTTACAGATAATAATGCTTCACAGTGTGTACGTACCACAGTTTACAGATAATAATGCTTCACAGTGTGTACGTACCACAGGTTCATTACACACTCATTTGCTGAAGGGCATTTAGATTGTTTGCAGTTCCCTCCTGTTGTGAATAGAGCAGAAATGAACATAGATGTGCAGCTGTGTGGAGGAGGGTGTCAAGTGCTTAGGCACATCCCCAAAAGTGGTACAGCTGGGCCATATGACAGATGGGATATTAGGGGTGTGTGTGTGTGTGTGTATGTGTGTGTGTATCTGTGTGTGTGTGTCTGTGTGTGTGACTGTGTCTGTGTGTGTGTCTGTGTGTTTGACTGTGTGTCTGTGTGTGTGTCTATGTGTGTGTATCTGTGTGCGTGTGTCTGTGTGTGTGTGTCTGTGTGTGTCTATGTGTGTGTATATCTGTGTGTGTGACTCTGTCTGTGTGTGTGTCTGTGTGTGTGACTGTGTGTCTGTGTGTGTGTCTATGTGTGTGTATCTGTGTGCGTGTGTCTGTGTGTGTGTGTCTGTGTGTGTGTCTATGTGTGTGCCTGTCTGTGTGTGTGACTGTGTGTGTGTCTGTGTGTGACTGTGTGTCTATGTGTGTGTATATCTGTGTGTGTGTCTGTGTGTATATCTGTGTTTGTAACTGTGTGTCTGTGTGTGTCTATGTGTGTGTGTGTGTGTGTGACTGTGTCTGTGTGTGACTGTGTCTGTGTGTGACTGTGTCTGTGTGTGTGTCTATGTGTGTGTGTCTGTGTGTGTCTGTGTGTATATCTGTGTGCGTGTCTCTGTGTGACTGTGTGTCTGTGTGTGTGTCTGTGTGTGTGTCTATGTATGTGTGTGACTGTGTCTGTGTGTGTGACTGTGTCTGTGTGTGTGTCTGTGTGTGTCTGTGTGTGTGTTTATGTGTGTGTGTGTGTGAGACTGTATGACTCTGTGTGTGTGTGTATCTGTGTGTGTGTGATTTCTCCATACTGATTTACAAAGTAGCTGGACCAGTCTGTATTCCCACAACAGTGAATGGTGTTTCTCTTCCCTACAACCTCACCAGCATCTGTTATCATGTGTTTTGTTGACCTTAGCCATCTTTATTGAGTAAAACCTCAATGCTGTGTTAATTGGCATTTTCCTAATGGCTAACTTTGATGAACACTTCGAGTTATTCCTTAATTATTTCCATGTCTTCTATTGAGAAATTTCTGTTTAGATCTCTCCTAGCCCTCTTTTTAAATGGGTTGCTTGTTTCCTAGACTTTTTTAAAATTCTTTTTATATTCTGGATACTAATCCTTTTTCAGATGTATAGCTGGTAGATTCTCTCCCAGCCTCTGGGTTTTTCTTCACTCAACTGATTGTTTCCTTGGCTGTAGAGGAGCTTTTTACTTTTATGAGGCCCTGCTTGCTAATTATTGGCCTTAATTCCTTGGCAAATGGAGTCTAATTCAGAATGTTTTCTTCTACACCTGTATCCTGTAGGGCATTTCTGATGTACTCTTCTACTAGTTTTAGTGTTAAAATTTTCACATGTAAGTCTTCAATCCACTCGGTGCTGATTTTTGTGGGATGACAGACACAGGTGGAACTTCATTCCTCTTCATGTGGACATCCAGTTTCCCCAGCGCCACTTACTGAAGATGCTGCTTTGTCCCCGGTGTAGGCTTTTCCTCCTGCTCAGGTGGCTACTGCTATGTTTGAATACTCACATCGGGGTCGTCTATTTTGTTCTGTTGGTTTGTATATCTGTTTTGGTGTCAGTACCATGTCATTTTTATAGAACTCTATAATACATGAATACACTTGTACCTTAACTTGTAAATTAGCTTTAAAATGTCTGTAATTCGTGTATTTTATGGGAGATGTCTTCATATGACCAACACAGCTTGAGTTGAAAAGTTGAGCTCATAGGGAGACTCCTTCTGTAATTTCTGTAGCACAAGGCTGTAAACTCAACTGTCTCAAAAATAATCTAAATTTGAATCCCGATCAAAGGCAGTCACTGTTATGATTTTTAAAAATTACTATTTTAAAAAACCTATTAGTTAATCTTTTTGTTGATGTGATGAAAAAGCTGACCAAAGAGACTTGGGGGGGGGGGCCATTTATCATGACTTACTGTGCTAGTGTACACTTGATAATCACTGTTAATCATCGCAGTGATGAGTAATTCCAGCCATACTTTTCACAGTACTTCTAGTTACTCCCTATTTGTAACCAAACCGTTGTAGGCTTAGTATTTTTCTTTCTTTCTTTTTCTTTCTTTCTTTCTTTCTTTCTTTCTTTCTTTCTTTCTTTCTTTTTTTTTGTTTTACCTTGAAAGCACTATAGGAAGGTTAAACCTCACCCCTCAATTTCATACCCTTTGTAGTAACTGGAATCCTGTATTGAATCTCTTACATACAGAAAAAAAGGTCAATTTCACTGTAAATATCATGTCTGTCATTGAAACAAAACATTGCTTAGCTACTGGCATGTGTAGTTACCCAACTATCTGCTTCCCCAGGGTCATTTGGAGTCTTAAATTCTAGCTGTCTTCAAGAACCCTGATCCAATAACTACAGATCTATGTGCATAAGAAACCACCCTCTGCTGTCAAGAAGCCGTGTGGCTGTCAGCAAATAATTCAGTGTCTTGGGATTCCCGTTTCCCATTTACAGAAGGATTTAAGGTTATTGTAAAAATTACATGTGATAATGTATACAAATTATACACACACCTTAAGCGGCTTCTTATTATCTACCTTTTCTGTGTTAGTTCCTTTAATTCTTTTTTGTATCTTCGCCTAAAAAATTCTTATCTCTCATTCAACTTTCCCTTTGAATGTTTCAGATGTCTTTGGATTGGATTATCCATTCTCTGAAGTGCTTTAATGCTTCCTAGAAGTAAAGGTGGTAAGACCGTCTCTTGTTTTAATGTATATGCATGCATTATGTGGTTCAGTATGTGTTTGGTTGATAAACCTTAACTCGTTCATTCATCAGCAATGGGAACAGAGAAGGCAGTGCTCCGAACTCAGGATTCAGTTCACACAGGATTTATTTAGTTAATGTGTGTTTTGGAAACAGCAGTAGAAACATGAATGGGCATGTAAATGGGAGATCGCTCATCAGGGAGCCTCACCAAGTACTGGGTTTATGAAAATTCTTCCAGCTTGGATCAGAATTTAGTGTCATGCTATGGGTTGGCCAGACCTTGGTCACTCTGATCCAGCAGAGAGAAGGTGGTCTGATAGGCAGAGGTCTCGGTTTCCAATTGCATTAATGTGATTTATTCTCCAGTCGTACAATATAATTGTATGTTTCCCACATAAAGAATTTAGTTAAAGGTAAGCCTGAAAATTTATATGAGTCAAGCAGGAAATAACAAAGATTTTGTTTTGCTATATTAGTATTATCATTGTTTAATCTTCAGAAACATAACTCTAAATTTTCATGAGAAATACATGGCAGAGAGCTTTTTAAAGCATCAGCTATCCTTGCACAGCTCTTAGGAACATAAATTGGGCTCTAGTTTGGGCAATTTCTACACAGTACACATTAGGAATTATTTTTTTTTGACAGATGCTTTTTACTGGAAAAAAAGAAAACAGTGATTTCTTGGTATCTACTCACTTTTCTCACAGACCCATGGATAGAGTTTCTCAACCTTTTAATGACATGTTTGCAATTTGAGCAATTGCCCCATGACTTCCCCCCTCATATTTAGTCTGTCTAGACATCCATGGGCTTTTAGAAGCCATGCTTGCTTTGCTCGAATAATGATCTAAACAATTGCCTCATTCTTTGAAGTAAATCCAAGTTGTGTGCACCAAATTTATTTATTCAACAAACTTTTAGATCAGCTCCACGGGACAGATATTTAAAAGTCTATGGGAAACCACTCTGTGTCAGAGCTATTGGTCAAGGAAGTCCTGGAGTCTGGAAAGGATACAGGCTACTGCTATTGCCTCAGTTGTCCACAGTAACTAGAGGGCAGAACCCTTTTGCCCAAGACACCACACAGGCTTGTTGTTGGCCATTGAGAAAGTGCACTGAGTGAGCTAGGTAATTCTCCCTTGCTGCCTGGCTTTCATGGTCCTGGAAGGTGCTCTGTATGGTGCTGGGAAGGAAAAGACTTAAATGGACTGACCCAGCATTGGGTCATAATCGCTGTCACACCAACCTACCAAACAAGATGTGCAACAGGTGCAATCGTAGCTGTTATGGGCTAACCTACTGCCTTGTTATTAGACGTGGGCTAACCTACTGCTTTGTTATTAGACTTGAGGCTTGTTCCACAATAGAGAATCCATGCTGCTACTACAAGCCTGGTTAAAAAGCCCATGGCTTGGGGGGCAGGAGGCACAGGCCTCAGGATAGGGGAAACTGACTATTGTTACCTTGATAAATGGTCATATCTTCAAACTGCCTTAATACCACTTACATTTCTAGCCATAGATATGAGCTGCTCCCAGCTCTGGTCAGAGAAGCTTCTCTTGCCGTTGGGTGGCAGTCAATGCAGACCCACAGTTGATCAATGTGTATAGAATAAGAGACTCCCGAGTGCTCAGATCTAAACATGACAGCAACACCACATCTCCTTCCCCAAGAGATGGTTAATCATTCAGAAATAGGGGGCAGAAAGAAAAAGTAAGAGCCAGAGGTGATGCACATCTGCTGTTAAACAAGGCTGTTGTACACACGAGCTCACAGCCGCTGTTACTGCGTGCTTAAGACTTGCACAAGATCAAACCATCTAAATCCCAGCATGGATGCAGAGGGACTCATGAAGCCACACCCCTAGCTGGTGAGCTGTTTACAATTGATGGCTACTGGAGGATCACATGATCTAGTCCTGTACCGGTACAGGAGACTTCGTTTGCTTAGGAACTAGTCCGACGCTTTTGCCCCAGAGGAAACAGGGCACGCGCATTTTAAATCTTAGTCTCAGGCACTCGTGTGAGGCATTTCCAAATCTGTTCCTTACCGTGTGTAATATTGTCACGACGACATATTTAAAACGCCTTAGAACACAGGAACTTTTTTTTTTCCACTTCCATGGCTTTGATTTTCCTAGGAAAATCTGTTCACTGTTGGGGAGCTGAGTATAAGAGGAGTTCAGACTAGAAGATATCACAGTCAAAAAACGTGAAGAAGTGAGATGGATACGCATGAGTTATCTACACAGAGGAAGGTCTGGGAAGCTGTAAAGGACACATGTGAGTCTCGGGAACACCGATCACTGAAGATCTTCAGGAGTCTAGT
Source organism: Arvicanthis niloticus (assembly GCF_011762505.2). NCBI lineage: Eukaryota > Metazoa > Chordata > Mammalia > Rodentia > Muridae > Arvicanthis > Arvicanthis niloticus. The sequence goes on from NC_133429.1 coordinate 47,023,526, forward strand.
CTCTTTGGAACTCAGAAGACTAACCGATTTGCTACTAGAGACAACTTAACCCTAGTTTTTAATCCCCGTCCGTACTTGAAAAGGTTTATCTTTCCACAGAACTTCTGCCAAGAAAAACACACATTCCAAATATAAAAGTATTGCCATTTTCAAGAAACTCTGGGAGAATGCCCACAGTTACAGCACCGGTGACAGGTGGTCATGCAGACTTAAGCAATACTGCCCTCTAGCGGAACTACAGGTTATGTGGGTGCTCAGTGGTCCATAACATACCGGGCTCTACCATATCTCACTGAGTCTGCCCTAAAAGTAGTGTGAGAAGCTGTACCACAGTCATAGCGTTGCTCTCCCTCGTGTACACATCTATTTATGCTACTATGTGTTCAAGAGAATTCAAACAAGTGTTAAAAAAATCAATTGCTCCCCAGAGATCTAGGTTCTAGAGAGTCGGCTGACATTTCCGTCTTTAAGCGCCACCTTAACCCACAGAGCAATTGGCTTGTCACTGAGAAGTAAGGTATTAACAAAAACAGAAATGGCAGGCGATGCTCTGGAAACCTGGACAGAACTACATAAATCTCCAGTGCGAGTCTTTTCTTAGCCATCAATTTCATAAAACCAAAGGAGAGAGCAGTGTAGAGCAGCGCCTCCAGAGGAGCTGAGCAGTGTGGTGGGGGCTGTGGTCCGTGATCCTAGGTAGGAAGTCGTAAAGAGCAATTCAGGTAGTGGCCCAGATAGCGTCGCGTACTGCAGTACTGTAGTATTACTGCATACTACAGTACCATCGTGTTATCTACTAGAGTGCTACATACAGGACAGCATGACAGAGGACAAGACAAAACTGATGAGGAGAAGGATGGCCATCCGAGTGTCTCAACCGTAACACCCTTCACTGTAACACCCTTAGGGACTTCTCAAGGTCACACTTAGATTCGACTTAATTCTCATGTTTCTTTGTTCATGTCCATACGCCCTTGATGCGTGAGCATTCCTTCCTCCATTGATTGAAAGGCACCTGTGAGGGTTTGATATTCCTAATAAATTTTACCAAGAAAGGAGCTATCTCAGTCAGTGTCCTATTGTTGTAAAGAGGCACCAGGGCTACAGCTACTCTCATAAGGCAAACATCTCTTTGGGTCTGGCTTCTGGTTTCAGAGGCTTAGTCCATTATTATCATGGTGGGAGACATAGTAGCACACAGGCCGAGAGGGTGACGGAGAACGACGACCTGAAGAGTTCTACACCCAGATCCGCAGGCAGCGGGAAGAGAGAGAAGCCTCTGGGACTGCCTTGGCTAACTGAAACCTCAAAGCCAACCTCAGTGACACATTTCCTCCAACAATGCCATGCCTACTCCAAAAGGTCCTAAGCCTTTCAAATAGTGTGATGACCCCTTTTGAACCCATGGGGGCCATTTTCATTCAAACCACCGCAGATTACCTAGGCTTAAATGTCACTGTGTGAATATTTTAAATAACTAATTCAATGTGTTTTTTTTTTTTTCCCGAGGATCTCTGTATATTTGATTCTGTTTCCTTGACCTAATTTTGATAATCGTAATGTTTAGAAGTTTGCCCTTTGCTTCACAGTTGTCTACCAACACCACATTTTTATATTTCCATCTAATTCTTTTTCTTTGTGTGGTATCAGTACTGGTGCTCTCTGTTTTATTTCTGACTGGGCACTTTATTTCCTCTTTTTTTATTTGCTTTTGTGAGAAATATTTTTTGAGTTACATTTTCTACAAGTCCGGAAGTACTGCTGTATGCTCCATTATTAGTTTCAGACAACATGACCCACTTTATCTGGGTAAGAAAAACTTCAATATACAGTATAGGATGGTCACTAAGATAACCCAGGATATTACTGTGAAAACAAGACCAATGGAGCCATGGAAAATGCTTTGCTGTGCTATAGGGGGTTGTTGTGCAGCCAAAAATGGCCGACTAAAAAAAAAATGAGACAAACAAAAAACAGAACCCTATAACAGCTGCCATAGCAAACAAATTCACGTACTTTTCCTGTGGTCTGCGTGTAGACTCTTTGAAGCAGTGTTTACCGTCATCCTAAACTGCTCACTACTTAGTATGTAAATCACATGTAGAAACCTGGTTAAAACTTAGAAACAGAAGAAAGGCTGGAAAGGGACTAGAAGGTTTATTTTTCTAACTATTTTGTACCAAAAGTAAAAAATGGAGATGGTTTGGATGGCACTGAGAAAGCCTGCTTTTGCTTTGTGCTCATAACTTCCAAGCCTGGCTAATTTCCATTCCTTAGACCTCATCTCTCAAAAACACTCTCCTCAGTGACCATGGGGCCAGGCACACTCTCATTATTACTCTACACATTTTAGGAAATTCTTAATATTTGTCTGTTTTAGATGTTTTTCCCTCAGCCCTTAGCACAGTTGATGTCTGTGCAAAGAAGCCTATGGTCCCTAGAAAGCATCCATGTCTAAACCCTGACCTTGACATTTACTTTTTATTCATTTGACCCAATTTTATGTTATTCTTCATGCAGGGTGATTTTATTAAGTATTTAGTCTCTGAACAGCGACATCATCTTTCGGATGAAGTCAATGACACCTGTGTATCACGACCAAGTCCCCAGCACAGAAGGAAGTATGAATGGTTTAGGTCAGCCCTGATCAATGAAACTTTCAACAGTGATGGAAATATTTTATGTTCACACCACCTGGTGGGATCATGGACAGGTGCCTCATAGGAACATCAGCAGTCACCCGTTCTTGAACTTCATGAGAGTATGGGTTTGGCTTTTTAAAATGTGTACTTAATGAATTAGCAACTGACCAGGTGTTCTGTGGCTTGTTCCTGGGCACCTGGACCTTTGTCACCATGACTTTTCAATGACTGTTGTTGAGTTGTATTTTAAAATCTCAACACCTTCATGGAAAAACAAAAAATGCGGCAACACCTTGGAAGTCTGAATTATTAAATCTTCATGATTCTGTATGCACAATGCCGGGCAGACTTAGCAATAGATGGCCGAGTGCAAAGATGATGGAGGATCAAGGAGCCCTGTGACAATACAACAGATATCATGCAGCTAAGATGCACAGAAAGAACAAATACTAATAGTCAGAAAGACCTATGAGGGTGATGACAGGCCAAGATCAAGTTGTTCTGGTAACTTGGATAACAAGAAGCCAAGAAACAACAGAACAATTGAAAGGAAAAAAATTCCAAATATTATGAAAACTAGACTTCTAGACCCAGGAAAAGGAACAAAGCAGAGACAGGAACACAAAGGGCTAAAAAGCCTAAAGAGAAAACCTGGTTGTGGGGGCTTACAAAAAAATGTCAGGCTTCTTAAGCAAGAGCACACAAGACAGAAAGGACACAACAAAACCTTTGATAGATAAAAAGGAAAGGCTGTTGCCATACATTCTTTACCCAGAAAAAAAAAAAATTCAAGTTCTTTAAAATGGAAGTGGACTTCCAGCTTCTGGTTGAGGATATAAAGTTGGCAAAAGCTTAATCTTAAAGCAACTACAAGCCAAGCCAGCTAGTCTACAAAACAATAACTTTGAAAAGTCCATTGAAAAGCAAAGATCACAGGCCAGTGAATAAACCTGAAACCTGAAGACAAACAGACCTCAGCATCAACTGCTAGCTTCCTGAAGGAAATGGCTGACTATAAAATGTGGCAAGAGTGATTCAGCCTTTCTGTTTAAGCACTAGGTAAGGACTAAGTGTGGATTAGTGTTAGGTTTTGCAGCCATTCAAATGCTTTTCTGTATGGACTTCATCAGACATTCATGAAATATATCCAGAATGGAAAAATCATCTTCAGATGATTTGACTGAAGAGTGGTTGCTTTCATCATAGGAGAGGTACAAAACCCTGGATATCATCAGTCAGAAAAGAGCATTGGAAAAAGGACCCTCCACATGGGTGTGTGTGTGTGTGTGTGTGTGTGTGTGTGTTTGTGTGTGTGTACGTCAATTCTAGGAGCATGAGAAAACATTTTGCTAGAAACATAAAGAAAATCTATATACTTTGGCTTATAAAGAAATATTCTTTCTGAATCACTAATATTTAATTCCCATGTAAAACATAAGATCATTGAAAGAAATACCAGCCCTTCATCCAGCAATGTGAAGCTTAGCTTAGCTTAGCATAAAAAGTCTCAACTGCAACAATAAACATATACTACTGTGCACCTTCTCAGCATCCAGTGACAAACAACCATGATGTACTGGGGGAATGGATAGGAGAACAGAGAAAATCTGCTTGGGGCCACAGGCCTCTAGAACACACTTCAAACTGAGGATGGCACAGGAGCATTGGAAAAAGGACCCTCCACATATCCCTAAACTAAGCCTACGTGCCACTAGAAGACTTCTGAGCATGAGGTCCACTGGGGATGACAGTGATGATAACCTTCAGACAAATTAAAACAATAAAATCTAAAGAACTGAACCAGAAATAAAGTCAACACATATCAGGCTCAGTAGACAGAGAAGGAGGCCTGCAATGGGGGAACATTATACACCTTAGTTCTAAACACTAAGAAACATACAAAAGATGGAAGAAAGAAGAACTGACTATTGAAAGGCAAAACAAGAAAAATACAAACATTATCAGAAAACAATATAACCGACAAAATCAGGCATGGTATTTAAAATGATTATGATAAACAAGATAATGGTTCCAGTGGGAAACACTAGTAGCACGGCTGAGCCCAGGAGACTTTGATAAAGACTGACATGGAAACACGACATAAAATAATGATACACTTGATCACTTATAAGTAGGAGATAGGAATCTGTGGCTGAAAAAGAGTAATCAATAGAGAAGAAATGTGGCATAGCACAAAAGTGTGTGTGTGTGTGTGTGTGTGTGTGTGTGAGAGAGAGAGAGAGAGAGAGAGAGAGAGAGAGAGAGGGAGGAGAAGGAGGAGAAAAGATCTCTATATGGGTCATCATAAAATACAAGAACATATATAATTAGAATCCCATGTAGCTAAGACACATCAAAAAAGAAGTATATGAAGAGTTTATGGTGGAGTTTTTAAAATTCATGAAGATATATATCCAAGAAAAATGGAGAAACCAGAGATACATCAAAAAATAAATAAATAAACTATACACAAAGCAGGAATGCAGGACCCAACAAATTGCAATTGAATAAGAAGAAGGAGGAAGAGGAGGAGGAGGAAGAGGAAGAGAAAAAGGAGGATGATGAGAAGAAGAAGAAGAGGAGGAGGAGGAGGAGGAGGAGGAGGAGGAGGAGGAGGAGGAGGAGGAGGAGGAGGGAAATGAGAAAAACAAACAACAACAACAAAACCCATGGAGTTCATTATCCATTGGCCAACTCCTCCTGAACATGAGGCCTATCTTGGAGCAGTTGAGATACCTAATGTCACTCTATTGGAGAAAACTGATTTTCCTCTTTCAGTGGGTATGAGTGACAGTTTAGTTACTTCCCTTTATCCTTTTGTTTTCTTGGTTTGGGTAACTTTGTTGTTAAATTGGGTTTTTGCTAGTTTTTTGAGGAGGAAATTAAAGTTGGGTGGTTAGGCAGTGGGAAAGTATCTAAGAAGACTTGAAGGATTGGAAAAATATGATCAAAATACATGTTTAAGTATGCTATAAATAATTAAAGTGTAATATAATTTAAAAGGAAAAAATAAAACAAAAATGTAATATGCACATCTAAGCTCATTATAGTCCAAATTCAGGATATCGGTGTTAGAAAAGGTAGAGACTGAAGGCACTCAGAAGAAAAAAAATCTGTGTCCAGCTGGGCGGTGGTGGCACACGCCTTTAATCCCAGCACTTGGGAGGCAGAGGCAGGCGGATTTCTGAGTTTGAAGCCAGCCTGGTCTACAAAGTGAGTTCCAGGACAGTCAGGGCTACACAGAGAAACCCTGTCTCAAAAAACAAAAAACAAAAAACAAAAAACAAAAAAAAAAAAAAAAAAAAAACCAAAACAAAACAAAAACAAAACAAAATCTGTGTCCAGACAAATAAAAGTAGGATCTATAGAAGAAGTCTCATCAGACTTATTAAGACTAGGATTTACATAATCATCTCAATAGATGTCAATATGGCCTTTGGTAAAGTCTGAAATATCTTCATGCTCAAAGCCTGAAAGAAAGTTAGGAACAGAAAGAATATAGCATAATGTAATCATAGCTTGTAGGCGGAGCTAAGATGGGAGGAGTAAGGAAAAGAAGAGGAGAAGGAAGAGGAGGAGCTAGGAGGAGGAGACGAGAGAGGGGAACATGAAGGCGGATATTCACATGTCTCCTGCAGTCAAAGGTAGTTGGTATATCTAGGTTGGGTATTGGGTTACACCTCTGATTGAGTGGGCATCTTGTTATTGATCATTACCAAATATATAAGCCTTTGGATAAATCTAAGCATTTAGAGTCTCATTTGTCCCGAGCCCGTGTGGATGGCAGGATGGTCTGGGCAATGCCCAGCCTTGTGAAGACAGTGCAGAAGATTAGCAGAGCAATCTCCCATGCTGGCGTCTCGTGGGTGGCAGGGCTGGTGTTTCTGGCTGGCTGTTTCTGGCTGTGGCACACATGTGGCCTCTGGCCATGGTGGCTGAGCTAGGCAGAGCCTCTGCAGCTTAAAAACATTCGGCTTGACCAGTGGCCATTTTTAAATAATTACCGCAAAATGGCTAGTGGTGTGTTGAGAGGAAACAGGGTGGTGAGACCTTTGCCTTCATAAAACATGTGTCCCCTGGTGGATGCCCATATGATGGTTCTATGTAGCAGAAAGCAAGACATAGGACTTACCTGGAGGAATCAAGTCACTGGGCATGCATTTTGGGAAGAGACTGTGTCTCTGGACCCCTTCTTACTCCTCTGCTTCCTGGAGCAACTTCACTCCACAGAATCCGTTTTTATGATGTTTTGCTTTGCCATGTGTGGTCCAGAATCAATAGAGCCACAGCCATGGATGGGAGCCTATGAAAATGCAATCGTTGAAGTTGTTTCTCAGATGTGTATTTGTCAGGAAAACAGAAGTCTAACACAACCATGGCTGTCTGGTGGAAACGACAATCAAAATCATTTTGTTTGTAGCCCACTTTTAAACAGAATGTGCGGCTCTGATGGTGTGTGGAATAGTTGAGAATTCAAAGCGTATGGGGTTGAAGAGAGAATTCAAGATTGTCACTGCAGCTATCAATAAAATAAATAAGTGTTGTGCCTATCAGCTTGAGCAAAAAAACCAGTATTTGAGCACATTAATCCAGACATAAAGCAATCCATGGCACGTGACTCCATTTGTCCTAAACATACTTTATGATAGGAATATAAAGCATTTCTGTCAGGAACTGTGTTATTAGCAGATACATGGGAAGTTTCTGCATTTTTATAGCCATATATAGATCTGCCAATGTCTCATGTTTATCAACCTATCAAACATTTACTATTACAATGCATTAATAACATTGAATTTAATACAAAAGAATAAGTAATATACTGCCTATGAAAACAGCCATTATGTCTGACCTAAAACACTATTTTCTTTTATTGAATTTCGTGTATTCATCTGAGTTCAATGACTGTAATTAGCACAAAAATATTTTCTATTTTATTCTTCTCTTATACAGTGAATCCTCTCCCTCCACTCTTTATGGTCCTCCACTCCCATCTCCCTTGCCCTTTTCATTTCCCTTTAGAAAAGAGCGGGCTTCCCAGGGATACCAACAGAACACATGTTACAATACGACTAGGCATAAACACTCACATGAAGGCTGGTTGAGGTAACCTAGCATAAGGAAAGGATCCCAAGAGTGAGTAAAAGATCCAGAGACACCCCCACCCCTAGGTTAGGAGTCCCACAAGAACACCAAGCTACACAACCACAACAAACATGCAGAAGACCTAGCTCAGACCCATGTAGGCACCATAATTGCTTCTTCAGTCTCTGTGAGCCCCTGTGAACCCATCTTATTAGATTCTATGGTCCTTGACATGACTGACTCTTAGAATCCTTACTCCTCCACTTCTGTGGGGCTCCCTGAGTTCCACCTAATGTCTAGCTGAGGGTCTCTGCCTCTGCTCTTAGTACAAAGATATTATATAAAAGATAAAATATTTACACACTGGAGATATTAGAATACGTCTAAAATATTATCTCTTGTTTGCCCAAAGTATAGTACAAGGAAATAAGTTATTTCCTCTCTGCATTGCACTCAAAGTTTGTGTCTTTTTTTTCCCCAATAAGACAAGTGAATTCAGAGAGTATCTGGGTAAAAGAAAATACCTTCCTATCCTGTTGCCAGTTCTTGGCAAAATCATTGAAGAAGCAATTTTTTGGCGTGATAACTGACAAAGACAATATGCTCTGGCAGTAGATAACAGTCCTTTTCTTGGTGCAGCCTTTGGATGAACAGCTACAGAATCCGTGAGCTGGAAGAACAAAATTCAGTCCTTCCAAAAGCCATGGGGAAGTCTGACCAATTACTTCAATTGGGGAAAAAAACTTGGTGTAAAAAAGAAAAAAAGAAAACACTGATGCCTTTCTTCCATTTATATTTTCCCTAGTAAAATATAAAATTTGAACTATTTCAAAAATATGAACTTACTGCGCTCATAATTTCATCACATGATTTGCCTTAAGAAAATAGAATAAGCAAGCGGCAATCATTCTATTATTACCTCAAAATATTAAAGAGAATATTGGGGAGACTGGGAACAGGTTGACATCGGTGCTGTTTCAGTTTTACTACCTATCAAGTCAGTTCATCTACTTCTACAGAGAAAGTTTCTCAGTTTTTGTGGTCCTTAGAGGTATGCTTTGCAATTTAAGAGGGAAGCAGGGAACGCTCGAAGCATGCCTCAGGACCTGGCTTCTCTGATCAAAAAAAAACCCTCACAATTTGGTGGCATGCCAATCATTGAAAAATAAAAAATTTCTCTTACAAAAGTCTCTCGCTGAACAATGTATTTTGAGGATGAAAAAAAAACCCAAAACGCTACATCTGTATCAGGTAGGTTTACATAAGGAAAGCAAAATCTGAATAAACAATACAGTAAGCTAAGTCCGATCACACGGGGGAAGGGTTTAGGTGAGAAAAGTTGAAGGGGTCGTCAAAGACCATCTCGCTATGTAAAACTATACCGGGTATGGTACCGAGGACCGGAAGTACTTCTGTAAGCCTGGTGTGTGCACTGAAATGTTGTATCTGCCCTGTACTCTCCAGCCAGGGGTTTACTGAAAGCCCTTCTCGCTGCTTTCCAAGACTCCCAGGAGTTCATGTCTCCAGACCAAGTTAGATGGTGACAGATGCCAAGTCCAGTATCAGTAGGCGGTCCAAGTGTCATTTCTTGAGCTCTGCTTCTTTTGTGCAAGCAACGTGCAGTTCTGACGCATCACGTCTGATAATGACATCGACACAAGGAGCGGAAACAGCCACTACTTCTACAACATTCCTTCCTCATCTAAGCTTGCTCTAAAATAAATGTCTAGAAATCAAATATGTTTCCTCTCAGTCCTTAAGAGTAGACAATTTAAATGTTAAACAGAGGGAACATGATCATGCGTTTTTTAAAACTGCACTCCTTTTGAAGTGACAGGTCTACTTTGTAACTTTAGGGTAATTTTAAGTCAGCCATTTTCAAAGAAACAATGAAACAAAACGTTTCCGTTTATTAGGGTGGTGAATGAGAACAAGATAGGCTCCCATTCTCTACTAAAACCGAGGCGTTAAGAGCCCATGCCTTCAATGAAAGGCAACTGTCGACTGACAGCAGCTACTTGAAGAACAATCAATGGTAGAAGCAAACTGAGGAGAGGGAAAAGCAGAACAATGGAGAGAAAACATTGATCCTAAGGTCATGAACCGGCTTTTTACACTTCTAACCCATGTAGAAGTCTAATGTTTCTGCTGTTTGAGGGTACAGGGGGAGAACCAGGCTAGGATTTGTCTGAATAAACATTTCTGCTTAGTGGTTTAACTTATTTCAGTTGGATGTCAATCAAAAGCACATAGACGGTCTACGTCCTGCTTCACCTTACCCCATCAAACCTCACTGAAAGAACGACACAGCAGGACTCCCTCTCTTGAGTTATCGCCACAGTAGTGAACTTTGGGGATTAATTCATCTGAAGGAAACACACTTCATTCCTTTCTGTAAATTTCTCTACAGGATATTGTAGCTTCAATTTGTCAAAGAACATCCATAGCATGTTAGCTGAAACCTCCATGTTTACATTAAAAAGAGTATTTCTGGTTCAATTTGCGTTCCCCTCGCCTTGCAGATGCTGAAGATAAAATCAGAACACCTTCATACTCATTAATAAGAAGGATAAAAGTGCAAGAAAAACTGAGAATCTCACATAAGGAGTAAGTCAGATCTTTCTCTGAGAAGGTGATATTTTGTGTAGCAACAGGAATGGAAGAAGGATGTAAACATAAAACCAAAGAAAAGTAAAAATATAAACGTACAAATGAAAAGGGCCTGAGGTTACCATGGGTTCGTCCACCTGTAGGAGCACCAGAGAGCAAATGGCTGGAGGAGACTATGTGTGGGGACAGAGGCAGAAAACTGGGAGCAAAAAAAGATATAAGGAAGACTGGAATTGAAATATGAGGTTAGACCACTAGAGGATTCTGAGCAATGGAGTGCCGAGGACCAATTTATATTAAACAAACATATACATAACACCTCATTCTAACCAGCGGAAAACCCTGGAGCCTCAGTAGAAATAGCAAAATCATCTATCAAGGATTATTCCCCAAACAGACCCAATGCCTGGAGCGAGGAAAAGGAAGTCCTGATGAATTCAGCCTTTGTGGACAGAGAAGTTATTAAAAGGAAGAGCGGTCAGCAGAGACGCTGGGATGAAATAGAAAAACCACAGATGAGCGGAGGCCTGAGAGAAATGTGGATGAGGGCATCGCAAAGCAGAGCTAAGACAGTGCAACTGAGCTGGAAGGAAAGGTGAAGGCGTGCGAGCAGCTGTACCTACGGGGTTCCAAGGTCACGTGAAGTTGTTAGCTGGGTGAGATCCAGGATATAGTATCTGGTATGCCGTGTTCTACACTTACTGGTTTATTTCTTTACCAGCGCAGTATGGTTTAAACAATGGGCTACATTTTATTTATTTGCTTTATTATGTACTTATTTATTTACCACTATTTTCAAGGTTTCCCAGGTTACATATAAAGGTAAATTAAGACAGGGTTAAAAACATCCTTTCCTTTGCAAAATCTTTTCCTGTTAAAAGTTCTCAAACTTGGGCTGGAGTGAGGGCTCGGCAGTTAAGAGCACTGACTACTCTTCCAGAGGACCTGAGTTCAGTTCCCAGCAACCACATGATGGCTCACAACCATTTGTAATGGGATCTAACGCCCTCTTCTGGTGTGCCTGAAGACAGCTACAGTGTACTCATATAAAATAAATAAATAAATCTTTAAAAATAAGTTCTCAAACTCTTTGTGCATATCTATAAGGACTTGATTAGCAGATAATACTTTGATCTTTGAATTACTGTAATAATAATAATAATAAATATTTTTGTTATTAGACTTACTAAGCACACACATTTAATCATCAGTCACCTACGTAATGACCATGAACATAAGCTGGATAGAAAAGAAAAAGAACCCTTGGTTTCAAAATAATGGAAAGATTCAGAAAGATGTGATAACTAGTTCTAATTTAATGATCCTGGAATTCTTTTCTGCCATCTGTGATTTTTGTTTTGTTTTGTTTTTGTTATGAATCCAGTAAGACTCATTAGTCCATACCTGTCTTTGACAGATTGACATCTGTTTCTGGTCACTTCACCTGCAGTTCCTGTGACCGCTTCTGGGTTAACACAGGTAAGCCTATGCATTGGTATTCACTACAGTTCTGTTCGTTAACAGCCTGATTATGTTAGATAACAGAGGGATGAATTAAAAGTGTGTATAAGCACACGGGACATTTTAAGCAAAATGAATGATGTTATTTCAGTTGAAGAAAAGTGCTTGGGACTGCAAATCACCACAGTGAGCAAACCGTCGGTCTTACATAGACGTGAGGTGTCTCTCACTAGCGGTGGTGCACAGACATAATTCAATGTATGTTCTGATGATAAAGATGTACAGGTGAATCTACCCAGGATCAAAGGGGACTAACAGGAGGGGAAGAACTATATGTGGCCCCTACTTAAAATATGTTACATACCTGCATGAAAATACCATTATAGAGGGAGGGAGGAACAGAAAGAGCAAAAGAGCCCAACTAAAAGAGGTATTTAAAAAGTTCTAAATGCTCTTATCCTATGTATTAGGTCAGGGCATGACAGTGGATGTAGGTTATAGACTGGAAACTATGAAAGCTTTCACTCACCTGAATATTCCTGAAACTGAACTTAGTCAGTAATCAAGTGAGTGACACTTCAGTCATGAGAAAGAACCTTGGTGTCTTTTTAGGAAATATATGAATAAAATACTGAGTAGTTTTGCTAACAATACATATATGCTTATTATATATATATGTTACATATATACACATACATATATATACAATAACAATATATATATATATATACATATATACACATATATATTGAGGTCACTCTGCATCTGCTGCTTAGATAATGGCATCCTGGCAGTAGTCTGGCATATAAGACTCTCCCTAGAGACATGGTCAAAGCAAATGCTCAACTTCTGGAAAAGGCTTGGTCTCATTTGTGCTTAGCTTGTGTCTTGACATAACTTCCACAGGGAATTAAAATAAAGGAAATTCATTCAGACAGACAGAGCAGAGAAAGAGAAAGAGAGAGAGAGAGAAAGAGAGAGAGAGAAACTTACCAGACCTCAGCTTGTCACACTATTCACATATAATTTGATGTTGTTATGCATTATTTATATAATAGGCACAATTTGGATCTCAGAAATAGCTGAATAATATTTATATTTTGCTCTAACTTACTTGTACACTGGATATGACACAGCTATGGCATTTTAAACACACCTTCTTTCGGGTCACATCTGCTTTCCTTGTCTATTTAGTTTTTCCACCATTATTGTGGTGAGATAAAAATCTTGAGTTTACCTTAGAAATGCTGTGTGAGTGTTTAGTAGATTCAGCACACAGGGGTAGCTCTACGATGGATACAGAGTTAGCAGTGTTCCTGGGAGAAATGTCAGCAGACCCAGAGTTACAGGCTGGAATTAGATGCTGTCAATAGACTCACAAGCAGAGACAGGCTTAGGATTTAGCAGAGTTTCCTTGTCTTCAACACAGTGGAAAGTAACTGACAGTAGAAGGGGAAAAGTATATATGCCTCATCTATGAAGTCCAGAAAATATCAGGAATGAAAATGTTAATTCTGCCTGTGATAACAAGAAAACTTCTGTTTCCCTGAACTGTGTATTTCCTGCACACACACAAAAAGCAGATTCTCTTTCTTAATTTACACCAGCTTTAAAATGTGCTCCCCTCCAGGAGCCCGTAAATTAATGGGCTTTTATTGTATTCTGGCATCTTCACTAACTCAATGTGTCTCTCGTTTGAGCATTTAAATTTTAGTAAGACTTTGCATAGTCTGGGTTACATTCAGTGTACTAGGATTGTAATAATACCAGTTGAAAAAAAAAAGTTATAAAATGCTCAGCCATATGGTTCCTCCGTGCACGACAATTAATACAAAACACAAAGTAAACATTTCAAAAGTATTTTTAACATCGTTACCAAATGTGGCACCGCCCAACTGTTAAGCCTCCTTGAATTGAGAAGCATTTTCATAATAAAGTGGGGAAAGAGTTGTCACCCAAAGGAAGCACTTGAGAACTTCTAGGAGCTCTGCCTGAATTAAAATTGGGTGTGGCCACTTTAAGAGGAGGGAGCCATGGCGTTAAGCCTCTGGATCAGGAGGAAATGATTATTTCAACTAAAACGACATAGAAATCTTTTAATTATAAATCTTCTAAAAGTGATTGTGGTTGGGACATAAGGATCATTCTATAACATCAAGCTTTTACCAGATTACTGAGTATACCAGGGCTTTTTGACTTACCTAAATTTCTTCTCTATGTTTAAATGGTCATTGACTTTCCTGCCTCTGCATCTCCTGTATGTTAAATAGTTAAAAGCCATACTTGGGAAACCCAGCATCTGGGATAACATGGCTTTACTTGTCTGAGCAGAAACTAAACCTTCTCAACATTTGATGTTTGGAGACACAGTCGATATGCCTTCTGTGCTACCTACTTTTGTTAGGTTCATTGTTTCATATAATACATATATACACAAAAATCTAAGTGTCCAGTTACAAATACCATCTGTGATACTGTGACCACAAGCAGGACAGAGAACATGCCATCATGCTACAAACAGAACAAAACACTTTGTAACATATATCTTCAGCATAGGATCTTGCTCTTATGGTCAACTCCTGAAAACTACTAATCTTTTTTCATTATATTTTTGCAACTTCTAAACTTCCTTATGAATAGAATTTTAAAATATATAGTCATTTGTGTTTGTTTTCACCTAGATGCTGGTTCTTGGGATTCATATATATTATTGAATGTGTTGATTTTTTAAATGACTAAATAGTATTTCTTTCTGTGAATATACCACAGTTGTCTGCACATTACAGTTGATTGGCATTTGAACATATTTTCAGTTTATGTCTTTACTTTGTATTCTCAAAAGTATTTCACAAACGTGTCTATAAATTTTGTATGATCTTTATCAATGTTGAGCACTTCTAGAAGAATTGAAGAGCTAATTCTAGAATATATGTAAAATACAAAGGATCTAGAGGGACCCATCCAACTTTGAACATACTAAAGGAGGGTCAGCATTTAACCTGAACTTAAGTGTTGCAAAGTTTTGGTTAATAAAACACTGCAGTAGTGATGTAAAGGTAGATTGTAGATAAATAGAGCTAGACAACATTTCAAAATAGATCCACAAATATATGCTAACCTTAATTTGGCAAATGTTGCAAGGAAATTCAAATAAGAGTAATTTAACCATTCAACAATAAGCTTTATAGCATATTAGTATTCATATGCAAAAACTAAATTAATATCTATTCTGATTATACCGTATCCAAATAAAAACCTAACTATGAATCACAGCTATTATATATGCAAGTTCCTGAAATGTCTTAAATAGGACACGGGAAAATGAAGAGGAGTTTGATATGGCCAACACTTCTTATATTATATATCAAAAACAAAACCATTTCAATATATCAGTGGCCCTCACCAAACTTCAGATTTTTATTTAAAAGTACTGTACCAAAAATCAGATTCAAGCTGTCAGCTGAGGGTTGTGAGATATTTATCCTGTAGTGAATGTTTATCTTAAACTTATGAGCATGACTTAACACTCAGTAATAAGAAAATAAACAACTAGATTAACAATGGGCAAAAATATTGAGGAAATGTGCAGAAAAGAAGACATGTTGGAGTTGGAAGCTCATGAAGAGATATTCAAAATCATTGGTTATTTGGAAACTGTACATAAAGGTTATAAGATATTACATAGCACAGCCAACTAGTATTCAACAATAAAAAAAGGACAAACTATTGTCACTATTAAAATATAGCAAGACTCTAATAAAAAAAGGAAGGAAGGTAGTTCAGACAGAAGAAGCTCTGCTGTAGGGATTAATTTATGATAAATCTCTAGGGATGTATGACATACGGCTGCAGACGGAGGAGTAAGAAGAGGCATCCAAAGACTGTGAGCAAGCATTTGAGGGTTGAAAGACGTGTTTACTATCCTGGGTATATGACTGTCCACAGTCATCAAAATACTCTTTAAATATGTGAAGTCCGATGCCTGCCCATTTTATTTCAATAAAAATTAAATTATCCTAAAATCCGTTGTCTGCATTTTTAGGATTATGGGGGAATACACTACAACAGTACTAAATTCCACAAAGATTCTGAAATTTTCTCTCGGTTCACAATTGTTTCTACTTACTTGTGCTTTGTTTTGAGGAACAAAGCATGTCTTTAGACTAAATGCCTTCTTTCTGTAAACGTTTTTAAATTTTATGATTGAGGTTAAGAATCTTGGTGGTGATACTTCAGTACTTTAGATGCTGATGGATATGTGTGTATGAATTTATGTCTGATTGGTTAATAAGGGCATTGGTACCCTGTCTGTGCTCTCGATATTGTGGTCTTTGGACAGACACCTTCCACTGAACACAGTAGTCTCCTTGTTCCTCCGAAACTGGGGAGATCAAGGAAACAGAACAAGGGGCGGGAAAGATGGCTCAGCAGGTAAGATTGCTTTTCCAGGGGACTTGATTTCAATTCCCAGCCTCGACTCCGTGGCTCATGGCATCTCTAACCTCAGTTGCAGACAGACCATCTGACACCTGCTGACCGACGCTGGTGCTGCACACTTGCACAGACACATATGAAGGCAGAACTCTCATATACATAAAATAAGAAAGAAGAAGAAAGGACACATAACTCTTATACCAGATGGTTAGGCACCAAGATGGCTGAAAGACGATGAAATGCACGTGTGACCTTTGTAATAAGCATTTGTCTTTACCATACTCCCTCCATGGTATCTCCAAACCGTGGGGAAGCTGTAAACTCTCTCCACAGAATACACTGCTTTCACTTGCTTGGCGACTTTAAATAGAACAATTTATCGACCGTAAAGCTAATAATGGCATTTGAATTAGCAGATTGTTAGTGAAACCTCAACTTGTGAACGTTTCCTACCAACGCACACTTTATTTAGGAAGTCAGTTTTGGAGCTCTCCAGCTTTACTTAGAGGTACTGGTGGAACGGATAAATCTCCCATATCCCCTGCAGCAGCTGCTGTCCTTTGAATAATGAGCATATGCTTCCATCATATTTTATTGATTTGATCCCCTTCAGCAAAAAAAAAAAAAATATTTCAGTGATATGCAAACAACATTCACAATTTCTACAGATTTCTCAAGCCAAACAGGAAGCTGATGGGCATACAAAGGAAAAAAAAAAACAAAGGCGCTGTTTGGATTTCTTAACCAAGAACGGGACAGAAGGGAGAGACGGGGGATCCACGAACACATTTTAATATCCAAATATCAATCGTATTTTAAATGTGAAGTGTAGCAGACTAATTAATGCTACAAAAGAGACTCCACAATTTGCACAGGTTCAGGAATGTTGGGATTTGAGCTAAAGATTCACGTGCTAGGAAAAATGAAAGACACTAGAGTTTTCTAGCCAATATATGGCTGGTTTGATTCAAGTAAGTGGTTCACAATTTAAGGACTCCTGAAGGGTTGTACTAAGGAGATGGACAGGTGCCTATTAGGAAAAGAGTATATATAAAAGAAGACATAGAATACACATACAAAAAGAATGAGTTGATCAAGTAGAAGATCAAGTAGAAAAAAGAATTCAGTCCACATGCCCGACACTAAGCATATTTCCTAATGAGGCAGTCTCCAGGCTGCCTGAGATTCACTGTAAAGGTTTTTAAGCAGACACCACCTGCCCAAGGCATGCTTTTAGGACAGGGTACATTCTGAGTTTGGACGACTTTATGGAACAGAGGGTTCCTTTGTTGACATTTGTTACTGTATTTACTGTATTTTTTTTTTTTTTTTTTTTTTGGTTTTTTGAGACAGGGTTTCTCTGTGTAGCCCTGGCTGTCCTGGAACTCACTCGGTAGACCAGGCTGGCCTCGAACTCAGAAATCCGCCTGCCTCTGCCTCCCAAGTGCTGGGATTAAAGGCGTGTGCCATCACTGCCCGGCTTTGTTACTGTATCTTTTCCCCCTTGGAGATAGGAACAAATGTTTAACTCCTCCCTACCAGACACTGACAACAAAGAAGGTAAAACCATCCACAAATCCCAACTCAGAGGAACCAAAGAGTTTATTGGGCTTATTTACAGAACACAGGTGGCAAGTTTCAGGGACATGGGAGACCCCCAAAGCATCTGCAGCCACCGGAAAGTCTCACCCTACCTAGATGATGACTTCTCCATAACTACAAGGATGGAGACCCCAATTAATCTAATCTTCCACAGCTATTGTACCCCACCACCTCCCAAAGTGAACAGGGCACTTGCAAGTTGGGAAGAAATCACATACAGTAGACTGGAGGGTACAAGTAAAAACAGCAGAATCTCAGATGGGAGCCCAATGACAATCCTCACTCCTTCTGTAGGGGAATATTGATCATCAGTGGACCTGATCTTGAAGGTCCCCTGCAAGGAGTCTCATTCTCTGATGAAAATGACTGCCATTAGGCTCAGAGAAAAGTGCTCTGTAAGAGAATGTATTCAGAAGAGACTCTCCTGTACGTTAGCCATTTGATTGTTGATTTGAAATGTAAATTATTAGATCTGGCATCAAGGAATAAATTGAAGTAGATGAGGGGCTGAGTTAAAGATCTGCATATCACTTCAGTTATTGTGTATTAATTGTGCAAGCAATGGACTCAACTATGACACTTTCATGGACACATGCAATGTACTTAAATCGTATTGACCAAAGCACCCCTGTCTTCCTCCCTCCCCTGCTTTTTCTCTTCCCATAGCCCCAGTTGCCCCCCCCCCCCAACCATTTACACTTATATTAGGTTCCACATAAGGAAGAAAACGTAACACTTCTGTTTGTTGTTCCAGCCTGTTTCACAGACAGACTGATTCTGGTTTCCGGTTGATCTGTAGGTTAAGGAGCAGTCCAAAGCAGTCTCGACCAGCATCCTTTCTTCCTCTCCCTGCCATGCATGCCTCTGGAAAACCCAAGTTTATCAGGAGGCATGTTGTGCCCGTGACAGGATAATTAACAAAACACATAGCAGCATCACCATGGAAATGAATTAATTCCATGTGCTCAGTGTCAGAAGACGCGGGGAGTCTAGCTAAATTTGTTATTGTTATGGAGTATGACAATGAAGAATTTACTGTAAAAGTATTTTAAAATAGGACTACGAGATACTGCTGTTAAATGTTGGGCTCTTCAACCACACATTTCCATTACTCAGGGTTAAACAAGTGTCATTTCCACAGGATGTTCTAGGTTGTTCTTTGCAATACCAGAGAAGAACGTTTGCAGGCTGATGTTTCTAAGAAACAAATTGATCATCGTAGTCCTGCTAAGAGGAGCCCTTTAATACCTCTTTCAGTGGTGATGATCTAGAAAACACTATCAAAAATACTATTTTACTGACTATAAAACCTGTGTACATCTTTAACAACAACAAAATTGTTGACGACTGAAGGTATCCCTGCCAACCCATCACAGAAGCTGAATTGCAAGGGTGATTGACAGGAAACTCATGCAGGGTTTCTAATTCTCAGCGTTGGAGTCGTGGGTTCCTAACCCCCGTGTTAGGCTGCAGAAAGACCAGTGTTAGCAGCACATTCGCCGCTAAGCAAATCTGATCACCATGAAGTGTGAGCTGCTCAGAAGGGACACGTAAGTGGAGCTGGGGTGGGAGTAGCAATAATTATCAAGAAAAATAGAAGAGCGTCGTGGAAGCTAGAACAAGTCACTGCGATCTGTGAAAGAGGAGGGCTCCAGAGCAGAAACCCAAGTCCACAACACTGTAGCCTGTTAAGGGCTGTCAGGATGAGCAGGAAAGGCCCACGAACGGCAAGCATTGTGTTATTAGGCACTTTTGTTCTCCGTGTTCCCGCTCTTCGGTTTTCTTTCAAATTATTTCTTCACCAGGTTATTAAGTGAAACACTCGCAGCCTCTAGATAGCCTATAATTTACTCAGTTCCTATTTCTCTATAAACCTGCTGTGCCTGTTCAAAGAGCATCCCTGTGTACCCCAAAAGACCACCAAAGACCTGATTGCGATGCTAGTCCTGACACAGCAGGATGGGAAGAGGAAGTCCTGAGCCCTCAGCGCGATGAGATTTTATAGGAAACAGGGGACAACGTGGAGGTTTCCAGCCTGGCAAGCGCCTAATTGAATTACTACTGTGACATATGTAAGCCAACGGGTGGGTGCTCTGAGGTAAAACCATGAACAATCAAAAACAGTCTGAAAGTACATCTGAAACTATCAAACTAATCCTGATTGGAAGTAACTCTGGGGTATGGGCCAGGGACAAGCCATGTGGTTCTTCCTGGCACTTGGGTATAGCGTGGTTTCAGCTGCAGGTAAAGTTCTTGGGCTCTTTGTTTTTTAAAATGGAGGCTAGTCCCAAGATAGGGTAGGATTGGCCTCTCAAAGCCACACTGACCACAGGGAAGACATAACCTTGTGCTATAAAATATCATTGAACCCAACCCGCACTAACTTCTTGCAACACAACGCACTAGATGATCAATTGTTGAATGCAACTCTTGCAAGCTTGTACGAGGACAAGACCACTTGTCCACTGGCATGGTCTCCTAATCGAGGAAAGTGAAGGAGACTTAGGAAAATCTACTTACAGTTATTTACTTAGTCATTTTTATTTTTAGATTTTACTCATGATTTGCATAAATGTGATTATCATTTCCAAATACATGTCACTACCTTTACCTCATCTTTTAAACAATTGTAGATGTTTAATGCTAACAGTTACAGTTTTTAGCCAACGAAGATCTCAGTGTACATTGGTCCCTTTCTTTCTTTTTATTTTCAGTACATCAGAAAATTAAGTGGTTGTTAGTAAATAGGATATAAATTGATTCCATTGTTGCGTTGAAGAGAAACAAATGTTTCCAAATTACATTTCTCTTCTGCTCCTTCTATATTATAATGAGAAGAGGGCCAGAATGGATCACTGGGATACAAGTTAGTAATTACAAGTTAATAAATTAGAAGTGTGGTCAATGCTTGCTCCAACTTGCTATCATCTCGCATTCTCTTTATCTCTTGTATTTGCTCAGGTCACAGCTCCTCTGTGGTGGATGGAAGAATTCTCTTTCTATCCAGGTGTACAGCATCTTATGTTATCTCTCATGGTTGTTTGGCATTTAACACACCATCCAGATCATGACCCTCATGTTCTGATCTAAGACTTTCTGTGCCACCACAGTTGCAGATAGCCGCTGGTCTCTTTGACTTTTCTGGCTTAGCTCACCGTGAGGTCAATATTCTTTTCCTGCTTTTCAAGTGAGGAGATTGGCAGAAGGACACTTATTCCTAGTGTCATGATCAAAGCAAGTCACTTGAAAAAAAAATAGACTTTGAACCTAAAGCGCCTTAAATACGGATTTACCATGAATTAACAAAATAAACCCTTTTCCTGATCTCTAAAACCTCTTATTTTCAAATAAAATTACCATTAATGATCTACCCATCAAGAAACAAATCTTGTCTTTCGGATTGTCCTATGATTGTAATAAATAAACAAGAATGTAAACATTGCTAATTTCAGTGAATAAAGCAAGTGTGTAGAATATCATGAGATGGTATTTACATTCGTTTATACAATATATGCTTTGAAATGGGCTCCAATATTATTCACATAGTTTAACAACTCCTTTGTTTTTACAAGCACCAAAAAATTTATTCTTGTTACATGTTGATTTAGAGAAAGATAAAAGAGACTCAAGATAGAAATATGTCATTTATGCTGTTAATATTAAGAATCTGTGATTCTTAAGTTCTTCACTTAATAGGAAACATAAATGGAGCTTATCACAAGAGAGGGTGGCTCATAAAATAGGTCCTTGGAGTGTCAGCGTTTATGACTCCTAAGAAAATAAAGATTTACTCGAAACATTTTGAGGTGTGATTGGAATCAGGCCATGTTCTTTCTTCCTTTTATTTCTTTGCATTATGTAAAATGGTGATTTTTCAACTGTGCCTTGCCCAAAGAGACAACATGCTTTTAGCAGGTTTTTACTCTGAGAATGGAGGGTGACTTCTCCTGAGTGAATTTTTGAATGGCCCCCAGTGTCCTGGACCGCCCAGTATGGATTAATAAATTAGTTACTCCTGGGATTGGAAAGATTGCCACCTTATAAATTCATCAGGGTAAATTGTGACCATACATGGGCACAGTGTCTTAAAGTTGTATCAGGTTATCCAGGCTAAAGAACATATCAGATACACCAGAGTGAGCAAAGGGTGGAGCTCCCTTACTTGAATCCCCAGAGAGGGGCACTTAGGACTGAGACGGTGGCAGTTTCCATCCACCTGTCACATGGTCACAGGGTGTGTGTATCAACTATCTATATATTCTCAAGGAACCTTCAACTGTCCTAGGGGACTCCAGCTCAGCTCAGCTCATCCCCACTGTGGATGTAGCCTGTTCAACTGCCACCTCCTCACCCTCGTTTGTTTTTCTGGGGCTGCTGTCCATCTGTCTTCCTATCCTCTCTTAACAACACTGGGACCCTTACAGTCCTGTTCACCCTCTAGCTGTGACTTCTCAGGGATCTGAAAGTCCTTGCATCTTTAACGCTTTGTACTTACTGTGCAACTTATACAAACAAACACACACACACACACACACACACACACACAATCATACCCATGGAAGGGGAACATTTATTTACTGCATAGTGTATAATACATTATCTAAAAAATAGTATTCATTAATATTCAAATAGAAGTACCTACGTTTGAC
Source organism: Arvicanthis niloticus (assembly GCF_011762505.2). NCBI lineage: Eukaryota > Metazoa > Chordata > Mammalia > Rodentia > Muridae > Arvicanthis > Arvicanthis niloticus. The sequence goes on from NC_133429.1 coordinate 47,046,009, forward strand.
TTTGTTTGACTTAGCAAAAATTACCGAGAAGCAGAAATATCTGACAAATAGCTACCACTGAAAGCACCCTACCTTGTAAATTAATGTTATTCAATATATTCTGACAGTGTTCAGAGACACAAATGTATTTGTGTATGTCTCTGATATAGCACACTCATGATGGGTGTGGAACACAAATGCCAGACTTTCAGGAAGTGGTTCTGGGATAATAACCAGAATATCTCAGTGATATTCTAACAGCAATAAATGGAATGCAGTCAGGGACTCAGTGAAAGAACATGTACGTCTAGTGACCCAGATAAGATGCAGCACACAGAATCCTAGGTTCAATTTTCAAGCTATGTTACTTTTCCTAGGGGAACATGAACAAACATCTAGTGATGTAGATAAGATATCAAAGCCAAACTGAAGCAACTATTCTACCAAAGTCCACCGTGGCAAACCTGAGATATTGGGCTTACTTACAAGAACATGGCTGAGGGGCTACGACAGGAGCATGATGACACCAACCACAACAACTGCATCCACCCCAAGTCTGACTTTGTCCTGATGAGTGGTACTATGGAATGTCATTGACTTCCCTCCTCTTGTATGCTTTAGCGTTGCCATGATCACTTGCCATTGGAGTACCACGGGGAAGACTTAGCCAGGAATCCTCAGGTATGGTAGTGTGCCCTCCCTTCCTTTCCAACAGTAGCTCTCCCTGCATTTTTTTCCTCAATTAATTGTCATGGCTCTCAGTTCAATGCAGTCTCTAATCCAAGGGGCTGTAAAATAACCATGCCATATATAGAGAGAAAACAAGACACACACAGTGCCCCAGCACCAAAATGGACAAATGAGCCAGATTTAAGAAAAAGATAATACATGTCTTTAGTCAAAAATCATATACCTCCTTCACCAAATGAATATATATATAATATTATATTATATAATATATATATATATATATATATATATATATATATATATGATATTATATAAAACTAGGGTAATTTTACCAGCTGTCAAGCTGTCAAGATATGTAATAATCTAATAAGTAACAACCCTACACAGCTCAATACAAAAAACCAATTGTGAGATCATTCATTTCACTTTGATTCACAACTGAGTAGAACCTATTTAGTTCTGTCAGCACCCAGGTTTACAGAAGTTTATGTTTAGGCAGATAGCTCAGTTTCCAGGGAATGCGCCCGTGCTGAGTAGTAATGAAGTTATAAATATAAATGAACTCCCTCTTGCTTTAAAGTTGGTTCTTGTTATTTTCTCTTAGAGTCAATGGTTTAGGGCTACAGTGTAGCTCCGGACCTGCTGTTGTGTCTTTTTACAGTGTCAGAAGTATTTAGTAATAAAATCATAGTGCACATTTCATCAGCATCACTCCATTAGATAGGTCACTGTCACTAAGAGCCAACCTAGGTAGAAATACAAGGCTTTCTACACAAATCAAGAGTTCAGGGATAGAGATTCTAAGAGTACTGAAAAGCAGAAACTGGGCAGCTGGCAGGATCAGCCTGCTGGCAGTCTGCTGGAGACATTACTGTAAGGACCTGGATGCTATTGCAAAGTCTGCAGTCCACTGCTAGGTTTGAGTTTGAGTCACCTGAGTCTTGGCACTGAGTTGAGCTTGAGAAGCAAGCTTGGTGAGCTGATGTGTATGATCTGGGTAAACTGACAGGAGTTGAACCCTGGAGTCAGTCGGAGTTCTCTGCCTGCTGGTCCCAGGATGCACACAGCAGGACCAGAGGGCAAATCTGTAGGGCTTCCCGCCACTGCAGTTTCAGGGACTGTCTTCTTTGTGGTACCCTGGTGAGAGAGCTGACCACTCCTCCTGCCTCCTCTGTCTGATAAGCTTTCAGGCTTTGTTTTCTTCATATAGTTCAATATTCCCATGTGTTCCTATTGTCTCAGTTCCATGATCAATTTGGAGAGAGGCACGCTGTCGACTTTTGTCTGTCTGTGACTTATGACTGAGGCCAGGTGCTCACCAAGATGCAAAGTCATCCTGCTACTGCATTTGCCCTTAGGATATAGTCCATTGAAGCAAAATATAGGCTGGGGTGGGGGGAAAAAAGCTACCATTTTATACAAAATGGAGGGAGTAACTTAAGTCAGGGTTAAGCCTGAACTCAACACCTGAATTCGATTATGAGCACAGCTGTTTTTTAAAAAAATTACTTAAAATATGCCTATAGTGGATTACTCAAAGATATACAGATATATATCCATTGAAACAGGGAAAATGGAAGATCTGTTTTATATCTTTAATATTGAGTACTATTTTTATTTAATTATCTTTTATTGATAGAAAACTGATGCCTGGCTGTACATGTTATTTCGTTCAAGCACAGAGATAATGTAAACAAAACAACGAAGAAAGTATTTTGCCCGTAAAATGTTTCTGCAGTAACCTTCCCGCTTCTTCATGCCACTATCATTTGTGTGTCTTAAGTCTTGTTGTTTCTGGTAAATAAATAAATAAATAAATAAATAAATAAAATTTAAATAAATAAATAAATAAATAAATAAAAATTAAAAAATAAATAAATAAATAAAAATTAAAAAATAAATAAATGCTTGCGTGGATTCAGAATTCCTCTGAAGTTCCCCGTACCTGCCACATGCTTATTCTTCAGGTAGCTTAACTGTCCTCAAGAATGGCTGCTCCACTCCAGTGGCCTCTGGGGGTCTTGAATTGTTTACCTTAAATGACCATTTAACTTGTCTGTTCTTCTGTGATTACAATCAGGCTTTGAGTCCTGTCGGTACCTCTGACAGCCATAGTTTAAAATCAGTAATCCCGACTTCCAGAAGTCTCCTCAACCAGCTAATTCCCTATGATCCTCTGAAAACAGGTTTGACCTGCTTCTCTTTCATACTGTTTGGTTTCCTGGTTGCTCATTCCTCCCGCTCTTTGAAATGTGAACTCCACCTTCATTTTTAGTTGAATGCATCTGCCCAAACCCTCACCCTGAATGAAGGAAGCACCTGTTTTCCCTCAGCCTGTACGGATGATCTAGAACTGTCGCATTCCTCAGACAGTGCATTCTTCACACCGTAGCTTGGGATCAGAGCTTCCCCGGAGCCCACGCCGCTGCACATGCTGGCTCGTCATTACATTCTACATAGTTACATGCAAATTTTTACTTTACTGTTAAGTTTTCAAACAATCAGCTAACCTTAAACTGGTTTCTCTCAGCAAATCTCCTTGACTTCTATGTTCAAGAAAAAAGGGTAAATCCATCAGATGCCAGTTCCCTTCTAAAAACTTTCCAACCTGCCCTTACCTGCACTTTCTGGTGAGGACTCTGTCCCCTCTCAGGCCTCCACCACCAATCATTTGGGAATACTATTCCCTTCCATCTATGAAAAATCATCTTGTTTTATTATAAAACTTTTCCTTTCAATGTACCATGTCTGCTTGTTGTTAAAATGCTTAAGTTTTACAGCAAAAGAAAAGGAATTTTAAAGAACTCTCCTAGCTCCACTCCCCTGACAGATATTGCCACACAGTCGCACTCTTGCAGAGTTTCCAGAATCCCAGCACAGTGGCACAGAGCTTATAATCCCAGCTGCTTGGCAGCCTAGGGCAGAAGGACCACCATGCAAAAGGTTGGCCTGGTTTGTAGAAGCAATTAGCTTAAAGTGAGCCTGGGCAAATCTGTGGGACCCGGGCTTCTCTCTTTGTCTCTCTCTGTGTCTCTGTCTCTGTCTCTGTCTCTGTCTCTGTCTCTGTCTCTGTCTCTGTCTCTCTCTCACACACACACCTCTATCTGTCTTTCATCTATCTATCTATCTATCTATCTATCTATCTATCTATCTATCTATCATCTATTGGTATCTATCTACCCACCCACCTATTTATCTCTCTGTCTATGTATCTATCTATGTATCTATCTATGTATCTATGTATCTATCTATGTATCTATCTATGTATCTATCTATGTATCTATCTATGTATCTATGTATGTATGTATGTATCTATCTATCTATCTATCTATCTATCTATCTATCTATCTATCTATCTGTAAAGCCTGTATCCCATTCCCCCTCTCCTCATGCTCCCCCAGCCCACTTCTGCCTGGCCTTCGGCTTCAGCTTCCAGCTTTGGCTTCCGGCTTCAGTACTGTCATCCTCAATGGATCTAGTATCCCTGCCATCTTCAGGTTCTACTTTGGTACTAGTGATGCTTTTTTTTTTTTTTCTTGAAATGCTTTCCTTTCAATTTCTTAGACATAATGTTCTTTCAGGTCTTCTCCCTAAGTGCAGGTGCACCATGCGCTACGGTCCTACATCTCTGTTACACCTAGGATTGCATTTCTCAGGTCATGACCTAAACTCATCTCCTCACACTGCAGTTGAATTTCCAGTTACATCTTTACTTGGGGAACTTGACTGGTTCTCTAATATGTATTATACATTTTACTAGGCACATGACAAAATCAACTTGACATCTCTTCTTAAACATCCCAGTGCTTCCACTGATGTGCAGAGACTAGAAGCTTCTTTGGATGTTTTGTGATCTGCCCATGATGTTCCTGTGTTCTTGGCTCATTTATTCTTGATCATTTTCAGGTTTTAGTTCAAACACACCAACTCCCCACTCCTCTCTCCCCAACTTTTCTGAGCAACTTGGTTTCCTGTTGTTGGTTTTTATAACACAACAGACAAACTCCTCTCAGTTCCAGTATTAAAATTTATGTTTACTTGTGGTATAATTTCTGTATCCTTCATGAAAAGATATTTCAAAGAAGGAGCCAAATCTCACTATTTCATGTTTAATAACTAGAGAGATGCACAGTTTATAATGGGTACCCGGTGAATATTTGTTAAACACATTTTAATAATTACACACTGGATTCCTTGATTTTATCATAGTCAATCAGGCCGGCATTTATTGTTTTTCTTATCTAATCTTGCTTCCCATCTTGGACAAACCCATTCATTCCCAGTCTATAGATATCTCACACACAGTACATAATCTTGACAACTTCCATCTCATCTTTATCGGTGTGGTGAGTCTCTGTAACCCTTTCTTCTAGATATTCCCTGTGACCTCAGCTGCCAAAAGCAAGATACAATTGTTTTTCCAAAAGTATGAATGATACATTAACACCATGGTTAACAGTAATAATGTAGTACAGAGGAACTGTGATAAAAAGAAATCAAGGAGTCAAACGTTGACGTGTTCCTTTATTTAACGAAGCTGTGGAAGGATCCCTTATAAAGAGAATTGTTTGGCATATAAGGATTAGGGAAAGGATGATGGAACTGACATATGGAGATGCCTGACCCTGCTGGGTCACAATCCCAAACACACAATAAATAAAGATACCACAGTGAGGCAGGAAGCAACTTACCAGAGATATCAAGGCTCACTCTATCGGAACTATCTCACTGTTCTGAGGAGCATCGAGTTGAATGGTCTGCTTTTATTCTTTCATAAAGTTGCAGCCCAGGGTCCACATCAAACACCACACTACCAGCACAAGAATGGCAGCCAATCCACAGCATTGTAGAAGGTTTGAAAGGGAGAGCAGAGAGATAAGACAGTAGGGAGAGAATCAGAGTCAGAGAAATTGGACAGACAGACAGACAGAGACAGAGAGACAGTGACAGAGTGACAGAGACAAAGAGTCAGAGAGACAGAGGAGGGGTAGAGAAAGAAATATATTTAGAGAGAGAGACCGAAAAAGGAAGATTATCTTGTCCTACCATATATTCAGCTGTATTTGTCATAACATAACCAAAGATTTTTAAATGAAGATGTTGCATTTAGACATAGGCCCATCATGTGGCTGTTTTGACCAGTTCTTGCTACTTCAACTTTCTAATTTCCCATAGGTTCAGCTGGGTTCACTTGGTCAGTCATTTTTCCAAAAAGCCTATCACTCTTATCCAGGTCACTATGCCTTGGTAAGTTTCAGGTCATTCCACCAGGTTCCACTAATGAATAAAATTCCAATTATAGAAAATAGGAAAGTAAGCTGTGGGTTAATATTCTGTATTAAATCAAGGCCACAGAACCTCTGTGTGTGGAGAAAGTTTTTAGTCCAATCCTTCTGGTGGCAGATATCACGATCCCTTGCTCTCTGACGCTATTATGGTTGATCATGTCCAATAATGTGTTAAGTGAGTTGCTGAGGTCAACAGGGAGGAGTAGAGCTAAGTCTATTAGTGCAGTTCCAGCAAATTAATGGAATGTGTTCCTTTAGGGGAAGAAGGCAGAGCTCAAAGTAACTAATGCTATAACCCAAATACGCTAAAGTTCTCTGGAGAGGGCCAACACATTTCCAGTGGAGTCTGCAGAAAATTAAGAGGCTCTCCTCCACAAAGGATACAAAGGGCTACTTCACTAGCAAGAGAAACAGGAAACTCCTGATCTTGTTAAATAAATAGATGAATATGTTTTAATAAATGTTGGTTGGTTACAGTGGTAGTTATTCAAGGTAAAAAGTACCTTTTGACAAGAAGGAAACAGGTGTATTGGGGGAAGGGAATGAAGACCATAGGGTGTCACTAGTTATAAATGGCCAAAATGTACAGGTGTAGAAAAACAAAATATGCAAGTTTAGTAATTACATTAATTATATTATTACATAATCAGAAACTACTTAACATGGACAAATTATCAGAATTCTTGACTATAAAATATGTTTGTTTGTATGTGCATATACACACACTCAATAAATACCTTTATAGTGATATGTGGTGCATTGTATAATCTTTACAATATCTCATTGTTTAATCAACTCAGGTTTCTCCAAAGGCATCAGCATAAACTGAACCAACTCACTGAGATATTTTTCTTATTTTCCTAAGTAGTATTCTACATAATGTTTCAGGATGTGTTTACTGAAACATCACCACAGTCTCCCACAAATAGCCAGGAGACAAAATGAGAAATATGAGAAATAACTTATGCTGCCCACTCTTTTATATGCACCACAAGCAATATGGATGCAAAGCCTCAGAAAAGGCCCCATGCTAGAGCTCATGTCTCTGCGGCAGGAATGAATAACTGCAATGTAAATACAATCAATACCTTTGGAAAAGAAATGATGAAACACCAACCATTAAATACTCTCTAGAAGTTTGAGCTTCAAGAAAATAGTTCTACTTGAAGACCCACCTATACTGCCCCTGCGTGTAAACCCAAAAGATGCTCCAACCATCCCACAAGGACACGTGCTTCACTATGTTCATAGAGGCCTTATTCATAATAGTCAAAAACTGGAAGTGATCCAGATGTCCCTCAACTGAAGAATAGATACAGAAAATGTGGTCCATTTACACAGTGGAATGCTATTCGGCTATTAAAAACAAGGACTTCATTAAGTTTGCATGCAAATGTATGGAGCTAGAAAAGATCATCCTGAGTGAGGTAACCAAGACCTAAAAGGATGCTCTCACTGAGAAGTATATATTAGCCAAAAAGTACAGAATAAACATGACACAGACCCAAAGAAGTTAAACAAGTAGGAAGGCCCAAGGAACTTTGCTTCAATCCCACTTAGAAGGGGGAACAAAACAATCATGGGAGGCAGATGGAAGCGACCTTGGTGACAGAGAGGAGGGGAAAATGAATAGGGAGCAGGATCCAGTATAGGAAGAGACAGGAGAGAGGCTCAGAGAGTCAGGAGAATGAATGCAAATATGCAGCTGGAGGGGTCAGGTGAGAGTTGGTGGGAACTTCTAAGAAGTCCCAGGGACCTGGGATGGAGGAGACTCCCAGGACTCAATGTGTGTGAACTTAGCCAAAATACCCAACAGTGAAAATATAGAACCTGAAGTGACCACCTCCAGTAGTCAGGCAGGATCGCCCCACCCTCAGTGGAGGGATAGGGACATCAACCCACCTATAAAACTTTTGGCCCAACATTGTTCCTTTCTAAAGGAAATGCAGGGACAAAGATGGAGCAAAGACTGAAAGAATGGCCAACTAGTGACCAGTTCATCTTGAGACCCATCCCATGGGCGAGCACCAATCCCTGATACTATTACTGATGCCATGCTGTGCTTGCAGTCAGGATCCTTGCATAGCTGTCCTCTGAGAGACTCTAACCAGTAGCTGACTGAGACAGATGCAGAGACCTACAGCCAAACACTGGACTGAGGTCTAGGGACCTCTATGGAAGAGTTAGGGAAAGAATTGAAGGAGCTGAAGTGGATTACAACCACATGGGAAGACCAACAGTGTCAACTACCATGAGCTCCCAGTGATGTGAGGCACCCACCAAAGAGCATACATGGGCTGGACCAAGGCCCCCTGGCATATATACAGGGAAAATGTGCAGCTCAGTCTCCATGTGGGTCCTCCAACAATTGAAGCAGAGGCTCTCCCTAAAGCTGTAGCCTGACTGTGGAACCCAACAGGGATGCCTCATCTGACCTCATTAGGAGAGGATGCTCCTAGTCCTGCAGAAAGTTGATACTCCAGGGTGGAGGGATGGGGGATGCACCCTCTCAGAGGCAAAGGGGATGGGGGATGGGGGATGGAGGATGGGGGATGGGGGATGGGGAATGGGGGATGGAGGATGGGGGATGGGGGGAATTCTGTGATGGGGGACCTGGAAGGTGGCAGCATTTGGGATATTAATTAATTGATTAATTAAAAAGAAAGAAATATAGAATTCTCATGAATGGATATTTTCTAATTCAAAGATTTAATGGAGAAAAATAATATAACCAGTGACACTTACATAGCATAAAAATCTAACCCTATGCCAGTGTACTTCAAAATTCATTAACCAACTTTTATAGAAACTGTAGGTAATAAGTAAACATACAAAAGGTATCGTAGGATCCCTTTAATTTTTATTTTATTTTCCATCTCAATTAATGCTGTAGTTAGAATCCTTTTGTCAGCAGCTTTTATTTAAAAATAAAGGCTTATTGGTCACCTACCCAGAGGTGGAGCAGCTATGTGAAAGCAAACCTGTTAAATCAGATACAATGTCTCTTTCCCTCATCTTGTTTCAGTGGAAATTGTAGGAAGATTATCACAAATCAATAAGTAATCACATCGGCTGGGGCGAAAATGTTACTAGTTCACAACTTTCTGTTAGATATTTTATTTTCCAAAGTCCTAAACTTAATCAGTAACAAAAGTTTAATTTTAGAGAGATGGCATATTTAATAACTGACACGATGGATGGTTTTGTTTTTTTTTTTTTTTTTGATGGAGGAATGCAGTTTAACACAGCAGCAGGAGCCACTGTTCCCTGCCTTACGTTTCCTCCAGAGACATAACCTCGAAATTTCTTAGTATGATTTAAGAAGTGGTAAATGAAGGAACGGTGTTTGTATCTTGAGTATCCGAGCACAGGGCAAAGAAAAGGAAGATTGAAGCATTGTGGTGGTTCATAAAATAAAAATAAAATTTAAAAAATACCACAGATATCTCAAGCTAAAAACAACGTACTTCCAAAATGTGCAAAATGGTGTGTTTTTGAAGTGTGACTGAAATAGAAAACTAGAAAATTCAGTATTTTAAATGTATTTCATGGAAAGCAAAATATTTACATAGGAAAATTAGTGGCCAATTTATCAGGGTAAGAATTCACGAATTGATAAAAAGTAGCTCTGCATTTACTCTGGAACCTTATGTTTAATAAGTTTTTAATGCTTAAAATTGAAATGTTTCTATTCTTATGAGTGTAATTCAAAATAAGATTAGGGTATTGTAATTGAAAAGTGGACACAGGCAATAGGGGTGGTATTGGAGCGGGTACCGGAGTGAATATACTGTAAAAATATTATGTATGCATGTATGAAATTCTCAGAGTGGCTAAACATGATATCAAAAATTAAATTTTAGCAGTTACAATATTCCATGTAGCCTGTGATTCTAGTATCTGTATTCAGGAAAAACAAACAAGCAAACAAATAGATCCTAAGCCCAACGAATTTAAAATTCAAGAAAGCCAACCAACCAACAACAACAAACCCCAGCTGATTTTGTGACTAAATATTTTTGAGTAAAAGTGAGGGCAGAGGGCAGTGGGAACCCTTTTCATGCAGACGCAGAAACCACAACTTGAGTCACCTCAGCTAGGTTTTATTCGGGAATTTACTAATTCACTTAGAAAGACTGTCAGATAACATTAAGCTCAGGCAGCAGGAAAAGACAATGGCCATAATAAGTAAACAAAACATTTGGTTTATTCCAGTGTCCCTAGTCCCCAAAACTTCTATCCCAGTGTGTTTCTTTGATCAACCTGAAGCCCCGAAATAAGCCAGCCATGACTAGAGGCCTGCTTGCTATCCTAAGAGCTAAGCACAGCTCCCCCTGCTGCTGTGCCTCAAAGGGAGACACAAGTGTGATAGAAATGATGCAATGATGCGACTATTAAAACAAGATCAGATTCTGAAAGTGTGAGGAGGAGGAAACCTAGATGAAACCATGAGACGACACACCAAAAGACAAGCCCGATGGTGGAAGAGACACGTGGGTTGTCTACGCCACTTCCGGTCTGCAATGCAATGGGCGGTCCTTGTGTGAGGGTGGGAGTGGGTGTGTGTGACTACGTGCTCACATGTGGTTGCTGGAGGAGGTGAGGTGTTATCTGTGTCACAGTGAGGCTCCTGAGATCCTCCTTCCTCCAACCTTCCAAAACTGGTCTTCCAAGCAGGTCCGGCCCTGCTGGGTTTTGTTGCTTTGTATCTATCTCTTTAATTTTTGATATTATGATATACTTACATGACTTTTCTCTCTCCTTTCTTCCTTCAAAAGCCTCCGATATACCTCCTTATTGCTCCTTTAGATCTATAGCCTCTCTTTTCATTGATTATTGGTTTATATATAATATGTATATGTATGTTTATATACATATATTCTTAAACATATGAATACAGCCTACTAGGTCTGCACAATGATACTTGTAAGTCTCTGTTCAAGCATAACTATTTGGTATCCCTAACTAAGAGACTCCCAAAACACTACAGACCATTGCTGTTACCCTTGACTGTGCCGCGAAGGTGAAAGCTAACTCCCCTTTGCTGAAGACACCATGCACTTCAAACACAGGCCCCAGAGGCCCCTGAGCTGAATTGACTGAAAGCCTCCTTCTTGAGTTCTACCCAGATATATTGCCTGTGAACCACGTCAACAGCCAGCATGGCGTGGTAAACCCCATGCCTCACCTACCATGGTGGTTTTGTTTTTAACATAATCCTTTCATTAATTCTTTGAGGATTTTCATATGATGCAGTATGAGCTTATTTCATCCCACAATCTGCCCCCCATCCTCCCAACACCCTTCGCCCTACAACTCAATTCTGGTTTGTTTTAATATAACCCACGTAGTTCTGAATGTGGAGACACCAACTGGAACACACCAGGGTCTACACATTTAAAGAAAACTGACTCTCTTCCCAGAAGTGACCAACTGCCCACAGCTCCTCAGTTAACGGTGGGAGCTCATGAACCCCTTCCCCCTCTGCCGTGTGGGCTTGAAACGGGCTGCAGGGCTTTGAACTCAAGTTCTTCCTGTCTGTACAACACTGCCACTCCCTAAGCCATCTTCCCAGTCTTTACATCTAAATAATGTTATTTCCTAGGAATGTTTGTATTTTAATTATAAAAATGACAGTTTTGGATGAAATCAATATAGTTAATAACTGTACTCTCATTAAAAGGGAGATTTCTTTCATAGTATTTCCATGGACTCTGCCGGAGGCTAGGTATAAAATGTTATTTCATTATGAGTGATATAAATATTGACAGTATCATTGAAATGTAAACACTAAATTATTTTGTTAATAGTTTATAACCTGTGAAAATTAAATTTAAAAAAAATCAAATCATCTCATTAAAGGAGCCTCTCTTTCCTTGGGCCTGAGGTATAAGAATGGCTCACATGCAGGACTTCTTGGCCTGAAGGCACACTATTCAGAAAACAGGGGGTCAGATTCATACCTGTCAGTCATTCAGTCGAAAACCAACTGGGGTGGTGTCCAGAGAACCTGTAAAAATGATGATATCAACAGCTAAAAGAGAGAGAGAGCATGTGTCGGGTAACGGTCTCAAAATGAATTCTAATATCTAAATAATAGATAGTTCAAATAATCAGTTAATAAGTCCGGCTCAGCTTGTACACTGATGCAATGGGAAGTGAGAATTTACACATGCATATAATATCTGTACACTCCAGACTCTGTAAAGCAGGAAACAATGACAAAATTCGCAGGTAGGAATGAGACACAGCAAAGAAAAAGATTTCCTTCCAAGACAGCAGAACTTTAAAGGGACCATAAGATCCAGTACGATTGGGAAACACTGAGGTGAAATTACACGAAGAGTTAATTCAGGCACATTTTGTGGCTTTGAATATGTTCACATGTGGTCATGGAAATTTTTAGTATGAATGGAAGCTTGTGGAATGTCTCATTTTGGCATAAAGTCTTTCGAATGAGCAAAAGCGCTTGATGAGGTAAATACTAATTGTGCTTACATCGACAAGAACCATGATTCCCACCCTGCCATTACGCTCTAGCCCCAATCCCCCCACACCCCCCATCAAAGCTGAGCTGGAGCAAAAGGCCCAACAGGAAACAAGTGGGCTTTTTCTGTCTCATTCAAGAGCCTGTTCTATCTTTAGCAAGCTTTCTAGAACCAATCAGAAAGACTTTGCAATACAACTGATATGTGCCTCAGAAGCAATTCTGGATCTGTTCTTTCATATGTATCATCTTCAAGACAATTGTCAACTAGAACATGAGATGCAGATTGTTCTACTTTATTTTTAATAAAAAATACATTTTATACAAAATATTCTGATTTTGTCTTCCCTCTGATCACCCCTCCCAGACTCTCCCAAACTCCCCACCCACCCAAATACACACCCTTTCTTGCTCTCCTGTTAGAAAATGAACAAGCGCCTTTAAAAATAATAGTAAAATTAATTAAGATGAAATAAAAACCAACCTGAATAGGACAAAACAAGTGAGCAGAAAAAGAGTAAAAGAAGAGTCACAAGAACATGTACACACATTCACAGACACAGAAATCCCATAAAGACGCAAAATCAGAAACCATAATATGTAATCAAAAGACCCGTCAGTCATTCAGTCGAAAACCAACTGGGGTGGTGTCCAGAGAACCTGTAAAAATGATGATATCAACAGCTAAAAGAGAGAGAGAGCATGTGTCGGGTAACGGTCTCAAAATGAATTCTAATATCTAAATAATAGATAGTTCAAATAATCAGTTAATAAGTCCGGCTCAGCTTGTACACTGATGCAATGGGAAGCTTTGCATCTCATCACCAGAGAAGCTTCCTCCTGCAGTAAATAGGAACAAACACAGAGCCCCACCGCTAGACAACATGTAGAGAGTAAGAGACCTTGTGAACTCAGTTCTAAACAGAAATTAGGTATTTTCATCAAAAGATTCCCCTTGTGCTCTGGGAATTATGTGGAGGTTGGGTCAGGGGGTTGGGAGCAGTGGGAGACAGAAATATCATAAGAGCCAGAAAGGATGGAGGATACCAAGGAGAAAAGACCTTTTAGACACAATAAGACCAATGCACTTATGAATTCACAGCGACTGTAGCAGCATGCACAGGCTCTGCTCTGGTCTAAGCCAGATGGAGTCCCAGTGCTGAGAGGGGAAGCAGACACAACCCTTCATCCCTAACCCAGAAACTATCTCCAACTGATAACTACTGGCAAAAGAAAAATTAGTTTTCTCCAATGCAGTCTCACTGGGTATTCAAGCCACACTTAAGGGCAAGCCCCATGCCCTCCAGAAGACAACTAACACAAAACAAACTTAATGGTATTTGGGGAATGATTTGAGGAGGGTTGTTTTGCTTGCCTGTTTAACTGTTTGTTTTGGTTAGTTTTGGTTTGTTTTGGTTTTTGTCCCATAACGCTTTGGCTGGACATTTTCCCTCTAGTGATTGCTCCATTTTAAAACAAACATATACCTCTTTGCAAGACAATGCCTTTTTGAACCAAATCATTCACTCATATATAAATTGGGTATTTAGCTATAACCCCATTAAATGTTCAGGCTCTAAAAACTGACTATAATTCTGGAAAGTTGATTGATTTGTGAGAGTTGAGCTTTTTACTTTTAGCATAAACCTATGCTATAGATGTTTATGTCACCCTGGACAAAACAAAAGTATGGTATAAAGAAAGTGATGAATTGCAGCATTGTTTTAAAAAAAAAGCAGAAACAAAGAGCATCAATTGTCATGTTGTGGAAGTGTAAGGAAATACAAAAACTACTATTTTATAGGATAGTTTGTCAAAAGGAAATTCTTGTTACCAGCAAGAAGACACTTGCGAAATTATGTCTCCACATTCCAAATGCAGTATTTCTGCTATGAAGAGAGAAGAGTGGCAGTTACATTACATGAATGGCATCTTGCAATTAAATAAAGCATTGGTTTTTCATAAAAGCTTTTTGAAAAAAAATCAAAGACAATTAAAAACATAAAAACATGGTTGTATGGAGAATAGGAGAATTTATATCCAAATAACATCTTCGATATCCCTCCCTGGTTTGTAAAAGAGTTTCTAATATGCTACTTCACAAAGTTAGAACAGAGATGCAGCTACTGAGTCTATAAGCATTCACTAGGTTAATAACTGTACGATTGAATTACAAACGAGGAGCACAGGCTGCCCTTATGAAATCTAGCTCTACTCACGTTATCAATTAATGGAGATGTAGTTAAAGCAGATTTTGTCTTTTTTAGTTGCAGTCTTCAAAATATCTATGAACCGTGTGCCTCAGAGAATTTAGCAATATTTAATGAGCGACGCTATGGCAAACGATAAATCTTTGTATAGCTGGAAAGAAAACATATGCTCTACAAGAGATAAGTGCAAATATGTGCACTTCATAGTATTTCATGTTTAATCTCGGGCGTGTAAGCGTTTTTAAATTTTAAGCATTTTTGTTCAGCTCACTGCGGTAAATTCTCATGCTTTCATAATTACTTCTTCTTATGGGCACTCTTGTAGGCAGAAAAAGAGCAATTCTTATTATCACATTAAATTGCATTACGGGGACTTCTCAACTTTTATTGCTTCCTTTCTTTCCACATCAGCTTCTTTTAAGAGACGTACTTGTTTCCTCTGAGTCTGGCTCTTTGCAGGCTATCACATCCTGGTTCTGGGTCTATAAATTAGAATCCAGCATTCTCTTCTGTGACTAGGATATTCTGTTGTGTGCTCTTTCAGAATCCGGTGCTGCTGAACCAATTCGTAGCAAGAAATTTCTGCCTCTGCAAATATTTCCTAGCAGAATTCTTGGAGATATTTAGAAATTATGATTTAGGGGGTTGCCTACATCAAATAGTTTTACTGTATTGCACTGAGAAACTTTATGCTTTAAATGCTTTGTTGTTGTTTTCTTATAGAATTGGGTGGCAACTATTCATGACTGAAACTGGAACATCACTAGTAACCTGTATTTTGTAAAAAAAAAAAAAAAAAAAAAAAAACACCCCACATTTTAAACCTGATCAAAGGTCATCCTGTGAATCTATTGGTGAGCACCATTGATAGTGTCAAATCTAGGTGCTTTCTTCCTGAGTATAACTAGCAACTAAATAAACATTTTGTTAGAAAAAAATGTACACTTCTATTACCATTATGCATGCCCATTTATGTAAATAGACTGATACAGGTGTGCTTTAGTCCCTCAAACTGAAGAACAATTATGTTGATGCTTCTGGCTACACCTGAACACCAACTTTCTCAGCATCACATAAACAAGTTTATCTCAGCTTGCATTGAAATCAACATCTAATCTGGTGCATAACTATAATAAACTACAGCACAATATCACCTTGAGATTTGTGCTGAGAAAAACAAAAACAAAACACGATGCTCCCAAGGAAATGTAAAAGAGAGACTAAGTTTAAGAGGCTCCGTGACACACCTGACACTTCGTCTCTTGGCTCCAATATTTTAGCAAATGTTTATGTATTTTGTGTACTTTCCCCCATCCAAGTCCAGTGCACAGATGGCATAGAAAGCAAATCATACAATAACTTGGTTAGGTTTGTGCAAAGGAGTAAATGAAGCTTCCAAAATATAGGAAGTTTCAATTATCCTTCATGATGGGAAAGAAATATGTCTTTCTGATCTCGTCTCCCAGTATTTTGGAGACTGGAGTAAGAGAGTTACCCTGAGGTCAAGGCTAACCAGGGCTGCTAATCAATTTCAGAACAGCCTGGGTCGCAGAGTGACATTATATTCTTCACTACACTCTTAGCTTCCACGCGTCTAATTCTTTGTGTTTGACACTGGTGCTTCCTCTAAGTGTGCTTGTTTCATTTCACCTAAAATAATTATATTCTTGTAATAAAAGGCACATAAACTTACATAGCAATGCATATATATATATATATATAAAATTTCCATGTGCTGTTATAATTTACTTATACTAATTCTATTCTTCTTAAAGACACTAAATTCTATTAAGTGTTTTATTTTAACGAATGCACCAACTATTTTAGCTATTTTTCATAAGAAATACCTCATAATTACAAAGAACACAAGTTTAGTTCGGCTCTCCCTTCTAGAAGGGCTTCTCCCTTCCTTTTGCTGAATCCCGAGGGGGTGTGAGCATCACCTGACAAGAGACAGGATCATGCTGTGTCACCTCTGGTCCCTCCCTTTCTATAAAACCTCACAGATTCAGTCATGGGGCTCAGAATTACTGGCCTTATCCCCTCTTAATCACCACCTTTAAAAGACACAGTGGGATTAAATTTCTACACCTTAACACTTCACAAGAGGGATGAAATTTGAATACAGGGAGCCCCTGAGGTAGTCAAGCCGTAGTTAGAACACAGCACCCAATTGATTGATGTAGCTCCGGACATGAATGGCTCTGTATTGTTCCATGAGATGAAAGATATTATTTTAAGTTAAAAAAATTCCATGAGTACTTAAAAATTTCAAATTTATTCTTGCACATTTCTTCTCTTTATATATGGCCAAGATTTTCACTGGGTTCCCTTGTTACCAGTGCAATGTTTGGCTTGTAGGAAGGAATCAATGCCATTACACACTTCACCATTGACCTCCATAGGGTGTAACCCCTTATCCTTGAATGCTAATTAATCCTGTCGAAATTCAGTGTTCTTAGGTTTAAGAGGTTGTCTTACAGATGGATGGCAAACTGCAGCTCACCTCTGGCTCCTTCCCTTTGTCCCTTCATCTCAAACGAGAGTGAGCATCTTTCATGAACTGCACACACAGATTTCCGCTTCTGTGCATTTCTGATGTGGGCCTTTCTCCGTACTTTCCCCGCTACTGTCTAATGAGGGAATATGTGTATCTGAAGTGCTACAAACTGCTTCTCTCAGTTTGCAATTGCTCAGTCTGTGTTTTAGGGTGTGTTTTATTGGAGATAAGTTTGACACTATGGTTTTAGAAAAAGATTATATCCACGCCTTATTTTACATATGTTGCTCTTTATATCTTGGGTCTACTTCTTTCTCAGATTATAATAGTATTTTCTGTAGTTCACAAGCACTTTCAAACATGATAGAAACTTTACATGAATGGTCTGACTTCTTTATCAGTAAGAAGAGAGTTATAGATTACACTTAAAATATGTACCTATAGGTATAAACATTTCCCACTATATTTCTGGATAATGTTGTAAACATTTCCCATTGGACCTAGTTCAGGCTACTGTGTGTGTGCCTAGTTCCACTTCTGAGGTCTCACTGTTATATCAATCTAGTCATTCATTTCTGTACTTAGTTCACACTCGTTTAAAAACTGACTTTTAAATTCCAATGAGTCCTTTCAAAAGTCGCAAATTGTCACATATTCATTTTTGACATTTTTTCCCAGCCCAAAAAAAAAAAAAAAAAAATCACCTACTACCTGCCTGTAAATGCTTTTTGCTAGAGAATATCTGTGACCGAGGCAAAATGCTCTTCAGAAGCTTATATTTATGTAATAATCAGGTAAATGAGAAATAAATATATAACTCAGTGCTCATATTATACATAGTGTATAGGAATAAAAACTAAATAAGTGTCTTTACCTTGCTGTGAACAGACACCATGACCAAGGTAACTTTTATAAAAGACAAGGTTTAATTGGGGCTGGCTTACAGGGTCAGAGGTTCAGTCCATTATCATCATGGGAGGAAGCATGGCATCATACAGGCAAGCATGACGCTGGAGGAACTAAGAGCTCTACATCTTGATCAGAGGACAGCAGAAGGACACTGTCTTCCACAGGCAGCCAGTAAGAGGGTCTCTTCTGCACTGGGAGAGCTTGAGCGCTGGGAGGCCTCAAAGCCTTCCTACACAGTGACACACTTCCTCCAACAAGCCACACCTCCCAATAGTGCCACTTCCCATGGTCAAACATGTTCAGACCACCTCAATAAGATAAGACAGTAATGTGTACTCATTTAAACACACTCAACAAAATAAGTCTTTCTTTACAAGAACTCATGTTGTAGATGTTTGGTAGATGTTTGAATCTCCCAATAAAGGGGAAAAAACAAAGGGTGAGCAACTGTAGAAACAAGATTTGGGAAGGAGGTAAATCTAAAGCCCTGAGAGGAGAGTTGGTGACCTTGAGAAGACAAAGGGGGCTCATTTGGCTTGTGTGGGGCAACCAACTGGGAAGAGGAAAAAGAGATCACAGAGAAAGCCAGGGCTGAGGCTGGAGCAACAGCCCAGCAGTTAAGAGGACTGGCTGCTCATTCAGAAGGCCAGTGTTTCACCCACGTAACCACATGTTACTCTAGTTCCAGGAGATCCAAGCCCTCATCTGGCTTTAGTGGGCACTAGGCATGAAAGTAGTACACATACATACATGCAAACCAAACATTAATACACTTTGAAAATTTTTTTAAAGAAAGAAAAGGAGTCATGGAACCACAGTCTGCAGAATTTTTAAAGTTATGGTAAGGAATTTCTATCATCTAGGTGTGTTAGAGATTTTTGAGAGCAGTTTGCATACACTCAATTACCTGTGTACGTTACCTGTCTTGCCCATGAATTGCTAGTGAACCGAGTGCAGAAACAGAAGGAGACATGGAAGGCAGTTAAGCAATCTAGGCAAATAGGTTTGAGTTATTCTTGTATAGAAGAAATGGAAACAGAGAAAGTGATTATGGTATAATTGAGATTATAAATATATAGTGATATTTTTATATATATACATAATATATATAATTTAATATATACTATATATTGCATAATATATAAGTATATATTATATAATTATATATATTATATATAAAATCTCAATGTGTATTATACACACACACACAGATTGTTACATGCCTAAATAATTTCACATGCAAACTAAGAGTAATGTAGATAAGCACATGTAAAGACATGAAAGTGGGGAACCTTGGCTCATTTTGTCCCTCTCAGAATTACACTGTCTACTGGAAATTCTACCGCACACATTTGGGGGTCAGGAAGCTGCATCCAGGGGTATCAAGTTCACAAGAACATAGAGATGTAGGGTAAAAGGTCAGAAGGAAAATTCAATGGAGTTCTCAAGACTCCAATGATCCTAGCCAGGGAGAAGGATACATGAGGCTGAAGCAGTCAGTTAAGAGAGAACTGGGTATATAATTTTCTGTAAATCACCCAGAAAATCACTTCGTGCTGGAGGCAGTAAATCCATTACACCAGATGTACTTTCTTTGGCCACTAATTGCTTAGATGGAGATGAAATTTGCTCATCATTGAAAGCAGAAATGGGCAGGGTCGAGCAAAGATGGAGGCGAGACATTAGGCAGCACATCCAGGAGCCGTTTTCTAGGAAAGTGCTCATTTAGGAGATTCCCTGTGATACAGTGCACTTTATTCACTTCTGTCATTTTGTTCAATTTCCATCGGGGCTTGGAAGAATCAATCTCGTGACTGAAAAGATGTTTGCACAGAGGCGCTAAGTTGAAGAATGACATATTTTGAGAATGCCCACAAAGACCTTCAAATTCCCTAGGTGTTACATCAACTTCATAACATTTCTTTAAACTTCTAAAAAAATAATTAAAAAAAAATTTTTTTTAAATTTCTGACCTATAGTCTGCACTCCGGCTCTGAAGATGTTTAGATTCCACCATCTCATAGCAGCAGGACATTCGTTTTATTTTATTTCATGCCCATATTCTTTTCAGATTTTGTTTCTTTATTGCTGGGGATGAGGCCAGGTTCCTTTTCTGGTAATTGCCCAACCACTGAGCTATACCTCTCGGTTTCCGTTCAGAATTTACCTCATAATTCTGCTTTCAAATGTTATAATCTCCCCCAATTTTAGATGACATAAGGCTACCTATATTCAAGTGTTTGGTTATGTTTTCTCTTGCCTCCCAGTACTTCTCAATACAAATTTAATTAGGATAATAAAATTCATAAGGCTCCCTAGACAAAAGAAACCACAGAGGTTTGTCTGAATCCAAACGTCTTTCTTTCTGCGGCATGGAATATGAGTTCATCCTGCCGACTCATGGTCACACTGTGCAGTCTCTGCATTTTTCTCTAACTCTATTTCTGGAGAAAAAGAAGCCACATCACTCAGAAAGATTAATCACAGTGATTCTTCCCCAGCCTTCCTTGAAGTGAACGAACAGCCAAAGTAGTGAAAATTCTGAAGGTTACACATTTTGACAATTCACTCTCACAACAAAAAGAATAGTGTTGGGTAGGCAGAGTCACACTGACTAGCTGAGGTCTTCCTAGAAAGTTTAGCAACTTTCTATTGTTGAGAAATTATGTCAATTTTAAAGACACTACCTTAGTTTTTATTGGTCACTTAACACTACCTAGAGTTGCCTGGGAAGATCTGCTTAGATCAGCTTGGCCACATCTGTGAGACATGGTTTTGATTGATGATTGATTTAGGATGGCCCTGCCCACTGTGGGCAGCATATTCCCTAGGCGGGGGGGGGGGGGGTAGGGGAGGTGGGTCTGGTCTATATGAAAAAGCTAAGCTGAAACTAAGCCCGTGAGTAAGACAGTAAACAGCCATTTCTTCGTGGTCCCTGTTTCCAGTTTCCTATGCCCTGACCTCCCTCAATGATGTACTGTGAGCAGAAAGTACATGTGAAATAACCTCTTCCATCTTCTATGTTGATTTTGGTCAATGAGTTTATCAAAGCCACAAAGAGCAAACCAGGACACTAGCTTTCATTTGAATGCAAGAAGAGAAACAATTGGATAGACTTCCCTATTCTAGATTACCAAAACAGCTTCAGGAAGACAGCTTTAGAACTATTTGCAGAAAATTTTACAAAACAAAAAAAGTTGAAGACACAATACAATTTAGTCGAGTTTATACATGGGTCCCAGGGACAGTTGCTAAAGGCGCTGTGAGGATTGGCATGTGTTAATCAACAGATTTGCTTCACTTTGATGTCCACTCTTTACTCCTTCTGTATTCTGACTTGTATATACCATTGTAATTCATGTTAACACTTTAAAATTCTCTTACATAAACAACTAAGGACAGAAGTTTACAATATGTCAGCTTACTGTTGTTTAGAGGTAGTTTGTGGTTTTTTGTTTGTTTGTTTGTTTGTTTGAGTGGGTTTTTTTGATGTTTAGATACACTGTAATGATATTGAGTTCTAGGACTTTTAAAACTTGGAAACTTAAAGTGTTGTCATCTGTGGAATAAGAGTCAGGGTTGATTTTCTGCTGCGTTTCAAAGTATGTAGCTTGTAGCAGGTAGCACAGATCAACAAAGACTGAAAACAGCATGCTCTTCTGGTCCAGTTCTAGCCTTTGCTGAAGACTGGATACAGCATGCTCTTGTGGTCCGTTTCTAGCTTTCCCTGGTCACTCTATGCTAATCCTTCCCACCCCCTTTCCATTAGTGCTGATAATTCACATTACAATGAACCCAATTGTGTGTGCCTTTGATTTTTAATTCCGGGTCTCCTTTCTCCCAGGCTAGCTTTGAATTTGCCTAACCAAATTACACTTGGTTTATGAAGTCCTGGGAACTGAGCCCAGAACGTCACGAATGTTTTGCCACTCTTCTGTTTTGACATTTTAAAGGTTTTGAGATTATTATATAGTCATAATGTCTCCCCTCTTTCACTCTCTCCCCACCCCCCGACTCTCCTTAAAACACGTGGCCTCATTTTTTTATTAGTTGTTGCTACTTGTGCATATGCATAGTTAGTCCTACATAGAACCTTGGAGTCCATATAATGTCACTTGTATGTATAGTTTCAGGGCTGGCCATTTGGCACTGAAAAACCAATGTGAGTGTGCTTCCCTGAGGAGAGGAAAACTACCTATTCATTTACCAACTGAGCTATGTCTCTGCCCATAGTAACCCAAATATTTTTAAATATTATGTTTGATTTATTTATTTCTTCATTCAATTGTGTAAGTGTGTGTGTGAGTGTGTGTGTGTGTGTGTGTGTGTACATGTCTGTACATGTGTAACTGTTTGTGTGTGTGCTCATGTAGGTACTTGGAGTAGAAGTCATATAACCAATTTGGTGACAAGATCCTTTACCTATCTCAGTGTGACCCAAAACAAATTCAGATTTTCATCTGATCACTCTGGCTATATATAAAAGCCAACATACTAATTTTGATTATGTACTGCCATTTATAACAAACTGATCGAGTTATTTACTGTTATGACTGTGAGATGTCTGTATATTGCATTGCATGTAATGTCTTTTAGCTGTTCTTAATGTAACAGTAGATGTGCAAAATGCACAATCCAAAAGTCACCACAGTAGCTAATAAAGAGAACTTAAGGATCACACTAGATGAAAAGTAGAGTAGTTTTCAGGTAAATCAGAAATCACATTTTGTCCTCACAGTGAGAAAATGCTCAACATTGCATTTAGTCGGGCCATGAAGTCTGGGTAATTTGTAGAGGGAATATCAGAATATGTATTTTTATGGAAGTAACTTTTACCACAAATACAAATGAGATGGTAAACTTTTAATTATCTCTGGATAAATGACAAATCTGATTTTACAAACATTCCTGTACATTTGGAGAAACTACAGAATCTATAGCCTAAAGGAATTATTTTCCTGGGTAGTTTAATTATAGAAACTTCATAACTCTAAACCACACAATTAGCCTAGAGGCTGTCCAGTCCAAAGCTCCACCCATTTTCCTATTTGCTGACTTTTAACAGACTGTTCAGTTTTTCAAAATGAAGAAATTTAGGAGATGAATAAAAAGATAAGTTCATTTCACCATTTTGCTGTCTCTTAGCTCTGGTAAGTGTTCTGTGCAGGTGACAGGGAACTGTGTTCTCCACTAACAGTCTGAAGACTGTGCCATGCTATGGTACCTCTACAGATGGAGGAGTGCTGCTTCTGTGGCTGCCCTTGGGACTGGGGGACTATATTTCTACAATAACAATAGCTATATGTATGTCCTGCAGATTACTGAGTCTGTATATACAGCAGGCAATTTTATCATCTCTGTCGTAACAGCGCTAGGATACTGTGGTAAACAAAAGCTGCTTTTTTCATATGCATTGTGCTTCTGAAAGGCTCCCCTTAAAAGTAAATGGTGTAGGAGTCTTGGGTAAGCATCAGTGATGGAGTGTGCTTTTCTCCGGTAGGTCAAACCTGAGACACCCCTGACGGTTTTAGTGTATATTCTGCCCATCTACCATCTGATTACAAAGATCAATGCGTTTTCTGTATTAAGAACCCTTCACTGCTTAGGCTAGGCTGAAACTCCGCACCCATGGATATTACCTGAAGATCTAGCTCTCATCTAAGAGATATTTTTTAAGATCCTATTTTCCCCAAATTTATCTGTCAAAGTAGCAGGATATTTATCTAAATTCCAATTCCAACAAGGTTAAATTTGGGATTTGACAAGTTGCTTTCAATGTTATATTTATATCAACGTACTAAACTTGCCAATAATTGAAGAGCGGGAGAAGTCTAACCTCACAGTATAGAGAGAATTGTTATCAAGTAACAGCCCATAAGAGTAGATGCTGCTAGCACAGGACAGACATAATAATGATGCAGGAGAAGAAAACAACAGAAGCATACCAAGCATGCCCACAACTTGACAACTGAAAGATGAGCCATGGTCCTGAGTGGTGGGAGACCCCACAGAGAGAACTCAATCAGTGGCCATAGATGGACGGGAGGCAAAAAGTCAACCCCTGCCTCACACCGACACAAAGGCCAAATCTGCAGGCATGAGTGTTTCACATTTCAAATGAAGAAATTTAAAACTTCTAGAATAATTCTATCAGTATATTTCTCAGTTCGTTCAATTTCTTAAATGTGCACAATAGTGTAAGCCATAACTAGAATAAACACATTTTATGTATTAAAATTAGGACAGAGGTTCAATTGACTTAGTGATCTGGGTCAAGATCTCCTTATGTAGGCCAGAGTGACTTTGTCTCACCATCTTCCTCCCTCAGCATCCTACAGCAGTGAGGCTACAAGTGTGTGCCACCTTGGACCTGAAACCTGGGATTTTCCAATGTCAATTTATATTAGAATATCAAAAAATATTTCAAACAATAAATAAAAATCTAAAATGAGCAGAAAGCATCTCAGAAAGATATAAACAATAAAGGCCAAACATAAAGAGGGACATTTCACAAGTTAATATTGAAAGCATACAAATCAAGATCCTGATGCGTTCTTTTCATAAGAGCTTATAAAAGTGGAAGCTCAGAAACACACAAAACACTTTAGAGAACACTTTACAGTATGTTATAAAGTTTGACATACAAGTCCATACCCTACAAGTCCTATGAGGTGTTGCATATGTAAGAGATATACAGTAGTATAGATGGCCCTGCAATACACACAAAACAAACCACGCACAGAGACCAGCACGTGACCTCACTCACTCCTGGAACCTAAGGTGTGTTCTTATAGTCAGACACTGAAGGGTAGTTACCAGGAAGGCATGGAAGGGAAAAGAAAAAAGAAAGCAACCACCTGCAGCCAGTCACAGTTCTGTTGGCTCTACTGTTCTCAAAGAGTTTACTGAAGTTCTGAGTGACAACTGTGTACAGACAGAGGGAAGGGTTTATGGCAGGTTATATTTAGACATGTGTATTATTATCTTTGTATGTGACATCATTAATGAAAAAGAGGCTGTGTATTTGAAAGAACAAGAAGAGGTAAGTGGAAGAACTTGGAAGGAGGAAAGGAAAGGAAGGTATAAGGACGTAATCATATTATAATCTCAAAAACAAAAGGTATAATGAAAAAGAGACAGGGCTTTCTGAAGATATTTTGGTCACAAATGACTATGGGATAAGATTTAGATAACACAGGAAGCCATTAAATGCAAGGAGGAGTGATGGACTAGAGAGTAATTTAGTATCAGAAAGTGAATGAAGACAGACAGCTTCCAAAGCCACAATCGGGTTGGGGGAGGGAAGATATAGAACAGGATATAAGAAGATAGAAAGTTCTTGGAGTATCTTCCAGTGTGTGAATACTCCTGCAGCTGTGTGTACAGAATGCAGAGAAAAGAACTGGAAGAGACGCATTCAAAATCAGAAGTTGGATGGAGGTTCAGTCTTGCACATCACCGAAAGGGAATATGAAGATGACCCTTAGAAGATTTGGAGTAAAAATCGCACTGTGGGTCTCTTCCATTCATTGAGTATGTTTCCACCAAGCTGTTTGTTCAATCTGAGGTGCCTTGCTCCAACTTCAAAATCGGTTTGTTTGCGAAGATAGCTTGTTTCATTCGCACCTGCTTAACATGCTTTATTTACATTCCCCAGAGCTAAAATGAAGACGTTGTTTTAAGAAGGTGGCATTTTAAAGCAGCCTAAAGTGTGAAGATTTGAGCATTCCACAAAGGAGTGGACCCACTTGTCTTTTATCTAGATGGTAATTAGAACTCCCTAAAGACAGAAAATCAATGCCTTCTAAAGGAGAATAATCTAGCTGTTACTTCATCGAGTAAGCATCAAACCACCCACTGACTTTCCCTAAGAGCATGTGTGCTCGTCACCTCATCTCAAATGATGCTCATAAGGCTGTCAAATTATGAATATGAAGTTATGATGCTAACAAGACTGATGGTGACGTATAGTCAATAGGAACAGAGTTCGGTGGCACCTTTATATCCCTCGCATTCATTATTCTGGAGAAGCAACTCTATTTAAAATAGCATCTTACTTAATGTGTCATACATAATCATTGTTCTAAATAATAGCTCTATTTAAAACAAATTTGCAAGGATCTTTTAGGTGGAAGCCCCCCCCCCCTTTTTTTTTATTAACAACAGGATAATCTTAATGTGACGTGGTAACTTGCAATGGCTTGCCCCTGACAGAGACTGATGGACAGGTTGGTTGACAGCCGTGAATTGAGCTCTGAGGAATTTCCAGAACTACACAGGAACAGTCTAGGATGAAGGAAGAAAGAACTTTACAAGAGATAGCTCAGATGCCAGTCTTCCAGCAGCCAACCAGTGCATCATCTCATGAAGCTTGTGTTTAAACACTGACATAAAGCCTCTCTTGACAGATACAATGTATTTCTTAAGAACAGAACAATCAAGACGCTAGTTCTTTTCTCTTGTGAGTTCATTAGTTCAACAAATATTTCTACAGACAATTGCTAGGACCAGGGTAGCAATGGTGAGTATAGACCCTGCTTCATGAAGCTTAGCAACTGGGGTAGGAGAGACAGGGAAAGACACAACGATGCAGAAATATAACACACAATGGAAAAGTGTAGCAAGCCTTCTGAAAAGAACACACACGTCTTCCTACAAATTAAAAAATGGGAGGAGTAATTAAAATTGAAAGCAATTTTATTCCTGCCAAACTCTCCACCAAACAGATAATTAATGTGGAAACAAACTTGGCACTGTATGTTCATAATCCCAACACTCAGAAGACCAGGGCAGAAAGATGAAGAATTTAAAACCAATGTGGTGCTGCATACAGAGTCTTTTTTTTTTCTCCAAAAACTAAAACAAAAAGTTAATCAATGGAAATGTGGATTGAGGGCTGAAGGGGATTGAGGGCAAAAGGGGAGGGTAGTTAAGGGGGTAAGTTTGTGGTCCAGGGAGAGAAAAACAGCAGGTTCAACGGAGGTAACATGGCTACCAGTCATAGTTAACTTACATATTGTAAAATTGCATATTTACAATACGGAAGCATGGAAGCATGATATCACCCATCGCTAATTGTAATGGTAAACTATGCACATGATAAATATATTTGAATAGTGAAGGCCCTCTGAACTCTTCCATGTGCATGCATGCATGAGTATGTATGCATGTGTACTTGTGTGTGAGCATGTGTGTGTGACTCTGTATGTGTGAGTATGAATCCGTATGAATATGCATATGTGTGAGTGTGCATCTGGCATCTGTGAGTGTGTGTAAGTGCACATGTGAGAGTGTGTGTACATGTATGAGTGTGAGTGTGTGTATGTGAGTGTGTGCGAATGTGTGTGTACATGTGTATGAATGCATGTGTGTGAGTGTGTATACACTGTGTGGGTGTGTGTGCATGTGTGAGAGTATGTATGTGTGAGTGTGTGCGTGCATACATGTGTGAGTGTGTGTGCATGTGTAAATGTGTGTGCATGTGTGTGAGAGTATGTGTACATGTGTGTGTGCATGTGTAAATGTGTGTGCATGTGTGTGAGAGTATGTGTACATGTGTGTGTGCATGTGTGTGGGTATGTGTGTGAGAGTATGTGTACATGTGTGTGTGCATGTGTGTGGGTATGTGTGTGAGAGTATGTGTACATGTGTGTGTACATGTGTGTGTGCATGTGTGTGAGAGTGTGTGTACATGTGTGTGTGCATGTGTGTGTATGTGTGTGTGTGGTTGTTTCAAACAAAAGAATTACAATTCTCAAAGAATTTTAAGATGACCTTTCATGTTAGAGTCCCGTGATTGATTTATAATTTACTGCTTTGCTTTGTCAAACACTTGTAAAAATAAATTTCACCTGAGCAAAGCTTGTAAGCCTTGATCAAAACCCTTTGCTCAGAACTTTGGAAAGCAGGTATCTAAATTCTGAGGCTGTCCTCAGATATTTAGATAACAAAGTACTATTTTAAAAAAATCAGTTTCACTAGTGCCACTTAATCCTCATGAAGGGATAATACATTTTTGATTAAGGGAAAATAAATCTTTCTGCCACTCCCTTTCACTCAGGGACTGACAAATGAAAGAATGAAAACGCGGAATGTCAACCCACTGCCAAATTCTCCTTTGAAAGGAAGAATGGGCAGAAATAGCCCATTGTTTAGTCAAGGCTTTGAGTCTTTGTATATTCAAAATTATGCCTGGAGCCTCGCCAAGCACGTTACAGAACTAAATTGTTCAGCATAATAAGGTGATTTGAGCATGGCGAGGGTGGCCGATGATGGAGGCCAGGGGAAAAAGGAAGTTGGTGATTGCAGATTAGAGAGGAGATGGATGAGTTCCTGGTGTGTAAATCTTAGTTTCTCTCGAACCTTTAGTGGCATCTTGTGCTGCAAAGTGCAAGATGTTTTTTTATGCGTCTATGTATTGGTAAAGTACCTCATAAATGGATGAAGATTTTTTTATGTGTGTATGTGTTGGTATAGACTCATAAGTGGATGAATCTATGCACATGCAAGTGAGTGCAGACAGAAGACTGTATTACAAGAAAGCAGAACAGAAGAAACAAAACCTCAGAAGACATAAACTGAAATCTGCCTTAGCCAAGAATAGCCATAGAACACAGGTTAAGTTTTCTAAGTGTCTTTTCTTTTTACATTGTTTCCAAACCAGAGTGGTACTCGAATTTTATTACTAAACAGTGAAAATTCAAAACCTAAAATAAAATTACTTCTCTAGCCAAAGGAAGTCCTATCCAACAGATAAACCACACCAAGCACTCATGGGATTCCTGGATCCCTCCGCTCTGCTGCACATCTCTGGTTTAAACCTCTGAAATGCCTCGTAGGTCCTGCAATAGGACTATGCCTGACACTGTTCTCTTCATGCTGGTTTGCAAAGGTAAGGCTTAGACAACAACTGTGTTAGCTGGTTATGTTTGCGTCTTTTGTTTTCCACATGATAAATGCACAGATTCATGAGCCCACACATTTACTCCCTCTTTGGTGTCTAGGAAAATGTAATTACTCTTCACACAATTTGCATAAAGGTATATACATGTGCTCTGAGGATTTATTTTCTGAGAAAGGGCTTCATGCTTTAGACCCTCCTCTTCTCCATCCTAAGAAAACTCCTATGCTAAGGAAATGCAGTTTTTACCAGATGAAACCAAGCAGTCAGGATTATGTGCTTATCTCCATATGAGAAGTGGGCACCTCTCTAGTGGAGGGCACATGTGTTCATGTGTTCATGTATGTGTGTGTGTGTCTGTGTGTGTGTGTCTGTGCGCATGTGTGCCTGTGTGTGAGTGTGTGCATGCACGTGTGTGCATGTATACATTTGTGTGTATGTGTGTGAGTACACGTGAGCATGTATGTGTGTATGTGTGTGAGTGTGCATAAGTGTTCATGTATGTGTGCATGTGTGTATGTCTCCACATGTATGTGGAGTCTCCACAGGAAATTCATATGCATGCCAACATATACCTTTTCTGCTTAAATAATGGTTTCTGGTGTATGTTTTAAATAAATGGAAAGAAAGTATGTGTTGTATGTTACATCTGGCTTCTTAGCGTGTGCTCAAGGTTCATATTGCATTACATATAATGATAGAGTGCCTTGGATGTTAAACAGGGTTCCTACAACATTATAGGTGACCTTACTCATCCATTTTCGGTCACCACAGAAAGAAATATCTGTTGAGATTGCCAGTCTTCCAAGATACTCTCTCTTCCTTGTGCAAGCAAATCCAGGAAGAAGAAACTGCAGGAAAGAAACATGGGCTACATAAGAAAAATTTTTTTTCATCTCTAAGCCCATCACATAACCCAATATGGGGTCACAGGCAGCTTCCCCCCAAAGGACCCAATAATCTCCCTTGGAAGAAAGGCTGCCCCTTATTGTGTAGACTAATGAAGTCTCATTTGTTGAATGCAGACTCTGGTCTCTTTCTGCTTCTGTCTCTTTATACTGCCTCAAAAGTCTAATATATAATATACTTTTAACAGCTTAATAATACTCTTCTGTATTGATAAACCACATTTGTTCACTTGCTCACCCATCATTTGGTGAGAGTTCCAGCTGTTCACCATCAGGGTCAGCATAACTAATGCTACTGGAAACAATGTGGTCCCATGTTGGGCGTCATGTGTTACCTGGGAAACTGATCCATTTCATGAGTTGTTAGTCTTCCTAATAAAAGAATTTTAAAACAGATTCAAAAGGAAGCTTGGGGATAACTTTATTAAATTCTGAGAGAAAGCCGACATGGCAGGCAAGTTGCAATTCTTGGTAGTAGTTGTGTAGATTATAGAAGAGAGAGACTACTATGGCTCTTTGTGAGGGTCCACATGGCAGATGGTACAGAGGACATACTTTCAGATAAAAACTGAGAAAGCTGAGTGTCATGAAAGGCATGCCCAGGCTCTTAGAAAAGATGTAAAGAATAAAAAAAAAAGTACTTTCTGCATGACTCAAAAAACCATGCAGGCAAGGCTTTGTAGAGGTAGCTCTCAAAGCCACATCACTGCTATCATACTGTTCTTTACTTCTATAGTTAATTAATTAGCTAATTAATTAATTAATTTTATGTAGTGTGAAAACAATGTTATCAGGTTTTAAATGAAAGACCACAAGGAAACAAGCTGTATACCTCAGCTGCTGTCTGGAGGAGGTAGATGGAAGAGAAGAAAGAAAAGGCTGTGTCATTTGAGTTAAGCCAATATGGTGGTCAATCACCCAGTAGACACACAGCCACCTGTGGGTAGAGAGTTAGACATAAGTGTAAAAGTGCCAAGGTGATAGAGAAAGCAACTTAGGCTCTGGCCAGCGTCCAAAGGGAAGGACACAAGAGAAGAAATACAAGTTATACCTACTTGAACTGGATCTCAGAAAACTGGCTGACCCAACAGACTCTGTAGAAGCTCTGGGGAGACTTCACAAATAGTGGAAAATCTTGGATGAAGAATTAGAACATCATATTAAAGAAACAATTCTTCCTCCTCTCTCTTTAGTATGATTTAAGGTGGCCCCACCTTCCTGGAGGGTGATTGACTTGTCCAATTGAAATGTTAGGTCACCACCCAGGTCAGAGATTCTATTCTCTTTACCTAAAGGAGAGCTTTCCCTTACTGGGTCTTTATTGATGGTGTGGCATCCCTCCTCTGAAGAGGTAACCCTACAGTTGGTTTGGAAATGTATTGAAGTTGCACAGTAAATTTATACCATTTCACTGTGAAAGTCTTGAGATTCAGTTACAGAGCTGTTACCAGAGGGAATTAATGTCTGGATTTGAGTCTCAGCTCCCACATCACACACAGCCTCCAGGGTGTTCATTTAGGAGATAAGAAAGAAAGTTCTTTCCTGGCTATAGAACAGAAGACATTATTATTATTGGGACTGCTGTTTCCTGGAGTTCCATCTCTAAGTCTGCCTAACTAGTTTCTATCGCCTATTCTTACTGTTACCCACTCTGAAGAAGTCATCTTAACTGCCATTTATGGAACTAGGGTATTGATCTGTATGGTTTCTTTGAGGTGAGTGGAGTCTTTAGGTGTGACAATTGGGATATACCCCTCCAGTGGAAATATCTAGGGTATCCTGAAAGTATACTGGTAGTTCCATTTATATAATAGCAAGAGGAATAAATAAGATCCTGGATGGAGGAAAAATGTCAAACATTTTGGCCACTGAGATGTTATTTCTTCCACTTTTTATACTATGTAAATGGCTAAGGTGTAAATTACTATAGAGTAGTTTTAATTCTGTATTCTTCTTCCTTTCTATGAAGAATAGTCACAGGAGAAGAAAGGGTGCAGCAATATGATCCAGGAAAGGTGGATGGGATAAGATTCTGTAAAAAGGACCTCACCTAACCCTATCCCTGATTAAAAAAAATATGAATCTACTTACTGTGTGTATACCCCGATCAGCTGGGACACAGACAGTGAAGTCCTGGCTGGATATGCACTGATTGGAGGCCCAAGACCAGGCCACATCTCTATTTAGGGAGAGATTTGTTGAAAGAAGGCAGCAAAAAGGAATACAAAGCTGCATGGCACTGGATTTTGTTTGCTGGGAAACAATGCCAAAGAATACATGATCCTTAATTATATTTCCAGTACTGACTGGTCTACATTGATATTATGAGTATCCAATTTTCACCACAAAAACATGCCTTCTCTAACTGGGGTTTTAGTGCAATGATAGATATCTTAGCCCAGGCCATGGGCTCAATCTATAGCACCACATCTTTTGAAGTTCTCCTTGATGGGATAACAGGTGTTTTCTCGTAATATATGAAACTGAGACTCATGTCATCTATACTTTAAGACTGTTACTTTGTACTCAGTTGTAAAAGAAGACTGTATTGAAAGCTCTCCTCATGTAAATCCACAGTGCTTTATTAACAAACATCTACACACATGACACACTCCATGTAAATCCACACTGCTTTATTAACAAACATCTACACACATGACACACTCCAACTTTGGTTCCTTGAGTTCACTGAACATTTTAAAAGGGCCAGTGTATCAATCAGACCACTTTGAATCTCACACATACTTGTTCTAGTGAATGGAAATAGCTATTTAAGTAGAGCAAACAATGTCCTCCTGTGTGCAGGTGACCTGAGGTCTAGGTAAACACCCATTCCAAACTTATAACTCTGTCTGTCACTTATAAAGATACCCAGCAACTAGTTATTTCAACAACGGTGCACAAGGGCAGACATGTTATTTCAAATGTATTGAGTAATCTGGATAAACACAAAAGTCCTCTGCCTCTCATACAGGACGAGTGAGTAGCTCAGTTAAATCATCATATACTGCTGTGCACGAGACAAAATCTACATCTCAACTCCAAGTATTGTTCTTGGCTTGTAAGGTAGTTCTGGAAACTATTAAGAGTTTGTAATTACCATAAGGAAGAAGACATTAACATTTAACACTCTAGCACTCTATAATGGTTCAGATATGCTAAATATGCACCAGAGTTCTTGTCTTTTAGAGACAAGAAATTCTGCCAAATTCATATTGGTCAAGATTAGACCAACATTCTGACCCTGACAAAAATGTTCATAGCAATGGAACCACAGGTAAAATAAAAATATTAACTAAAGTATCATCAGTGATGATGGCTATTGTTGATGCTCGGTTGACAGTTGGTAAGGGGCATCTCTGGCTTGCTGTGAATGTGCTTCCAGTAATGACTGACATGTGGGTCAATAAACTGAGTGTAGAAGACATCACAAAGCTGGGTGACACCGTCAAGCTTGGGACCCATCATGAGGAAGAACACTAAAGAGTAAATCAGTCACCTATGCCCCTTAGTTCTCAGGAAGACATGATGTCACTGCTGTCCTGGTCTAGAAGGAGCTGATTCCTGATTCTTCAACAATGATCCCATATCTTGGTACCAGTTTTTCTGTACTATCCATATTTCTGTCCTTTGTTTTGAAGAAAGATATCCCAACTCACTCAACTTAAAGAAATAGAAATTTCACTTTGGCTCATGACTTTTGAGATTTGAATCCATGGTTGCTTATACATGTCATTTTGAGCTTAGGGTGGTATAGACATCATGGCAGAGACCATACAGCTAATTAAATGATGTCTGAGAAGGAGAGAGAGAGAGAATAACAGATTGTGTCCCAATATTCCTTTCAAGGGTGCATCTCTGAAGACCTAACTTCTTTCCACTGGGCCCCACCTTCCGTATATTTCACTGTCTCTAAATTGTCACACAGATCGACTACAAACCTTTAGCAGATGGCCCTTCAAGGGACACTTAACATCCCTGTTGTAGCTGGGTGTGGTGGTGTACCTATAATCAATCCCAGCATTCGGGACATTGAAGCAGGGGGACCCCAAGATGAAGAGCACCCTGTGCGCTACAGCAAATTTATGCCCGCTTGTGCTATAAAGCAAGAGACTTTCTAAAGAGAAAAACTTTCTGGAAAAAAAAAACAGTCTGAATTATATGAACAGTGGAAGTGCTGATTGCCGTTTTGTACAACAGAAGTACCACGGGAATGACAGGTCACGTGAATTGCAGCTGTGGATCGCGTATTCTCAGACGCCACGTCAATCACTTCGTTCCGTTTCTCCATGATGAACACATTGTTATAAATCTGCAACATTAGAACACTTCCATCTTGTCCCTTTCTAGTTTTTAAATTTTTTTAAACATAAATTGAGCGTCGTGATTCTTTCTATTAACAATGTAGTTTTGAGTTACGAGTTTTGAGTAAACCCTGTGTGTGGAATTCTAATTAAAGCTGTACTTACTTATCACGCTGTTTTATTGACTCTGGAAGACCAATGTTTTCTTACATAGCCCGCGGTTGTAAATTACAGCCTCATTTATTTTCCAAAACTGTCATAATTACTAATTTAATAATTGAACAAAATGCTTTCGTATACGTAAGTAACTAATCTCATTTCTGCATGTCTCACTGTGTCCTTTTAGGTGACTATACATTCAGGAAGTTGTTTATTATAAAAACATTAGCTACAGATTTATAAAATACCATTATACAAAAGAAAGGAAAAGAACCTAAGTGCTGGTTTTTCCCCATTAATTAATTTATTAACTTTACATCCCAATAGCTGCATCCCCCACATTCCTCCTGGTCCTCTCCTCACATCATCCCTCCCTCTATTGTCCCTCCCCTTCTCCTCTAAGAGGATGGAGGACTGCCTTGGGTATCCCCACACCCTGGCAGATTAAGTCTCTTCAGGGCTAGGTGCATTCTCTCCTACTGAGGACAGACAAGGCAGTCTAGTTAGGGGAACAAGATCCACAGACAGGCAACAGCTTTAGAAACAACCCCAGCTCCAGTTTTTTGGGGGACCTTTATGAAGACTGAGCTGCACATCTGCTAGATATTTGCAGGGGGTAGGGCTAGGTCCAACTTCTGTATGATCTTTGGTTGGTGGTTTAATCTCTGAAAGCCCCCAAGGGTCCAGGTTAGTAGACACTGTTGGTCTTCCTGTGGCATTCTTATTCCTTTCAGGGTCTTCAATTCTTCCCCCAAGTCTTCCATAAGACTCCCCAAGCTCCATCCAGTGTTTGGCTGTGGGTCTCTGTATCTGTTTTAAGTCAGCTGCTGAGTGGAGTCTCTCAGAGGACAGTTATGCTAGTTCCTGTGTGCAAGCATAACAGAGTATTAGTGTCAGGGATTGGTTCTTGTCCATGGGATGGGTCCCAAGTTGGGCCAGTTACTGGTTGGCCATTCCCTCAGTCTCTGCTCCATCTTTGTTTCTGTATTTCTTGTAGACAGGACAAATTTGGAGTCAAAGGTTTTGTGGGTGGCTTGATGTCCTTATACCTCCACTGGGGTGGGGTCCTGCCTGGCTTCAGGAGGTGGCTACTTCAGATTCCATATCTCCTACTGCTTGGAGTCTCAGCTAAAGTTGTCCCCAGAGACTCTAGGAAGCCTGCCCTGTCCCAGGTCTCTGCCACATCCTAGAGATGCCCCCCCCCCCCCACTCCACCACCCATGCCACTGCTGGTATCATTCATTCCCCTGGTCCTCTGGCTATCTCTCCTATCTCTGCCCACACCTGCTCGTGCCCCCTCATTCTCATCATCATCATCATCATCCCTTCTCCCACCCAGACTCCTCCCTCCATCCTATGACTATTTTATTCCTAAGTGAGATTCAAGCATCTTCACTTAGACCTTCCTTCTTGTTTAACTTCTCCGGGTTTGTGAAGTGTGGTATGGGTGTCCTGTGCTTTATGGCTAATATCCACTTATCAGTAAGTATATATGATGCATGTCATTTGGGATCTGAGTTACTTCACTCAGAATGATATTTTCTAGTTCCACCCATTTGCCTGCAAAATTTATGAGTTCCTTGTTTTTGATAGCTGAATAGTATTCCATTGTGCAAATGAGCCACATTTTCTGTATCCATTCTTCAGTTGAGGGACATCTGGGTTGTTTCCAGTTTCTGGCTATTATAAATAAAGCTGCTATGAACATAAGGGAGCAAGTGTCTTTGAGGGATGGTAGAGCATCTTTTGAGTATATGTTCAGGAGTTGGATAGCTGAGTTTTCAGGTAGAACTATTCTCATTTTTCTGAGAAACCACCAGACTGATTTCCAGAGTAGCTGTAAAAGTTTGCAATCCCACTGACAGCGGAGGAAGAGTGGTCCCCCTTGCTCCATGTGCTGTCATTTGGGTTTTTTATCTTAGCCATTCTGATGGATGTAAGGTGGAATTCTGGGGTCGTTTTGATGTATATTTCCCTGGTGACCAAAAATTTGCTTGAATTAAAAAAAAATAAAATATAATACCCACATATGAAGCAAGGCACCAAAAGATCTTTGGATTTAAATGTTCTTCTAGCCATCCATACTTGGTGTAGCATAATGTATAAAATAATTTGACGTATACATTTCTTTAAAGCCCTAGAACATTAAGTTGATGTACCTGCTTTAGGGAGTTTCTGCAAATCTTAATTACCAACAGTGACAGATGACTGCAGGATGCCCGGTGCCAATAATCAGCACCCTCTGTCTTTCTCATATCACCTACCCAGAGCATCTCTGATCCTGTTTTATTTCCTGAATTCACAAAGAATTTCTCCCTGAGTTTCCCTTCTCAAAAATTATTGATAATGACAATCGCTCAAGAAATGGTTTATTTTCTTTATGGAGTCTCTATTGAAGGTGCTTACTACATACCGACGAGCACTGGCAGAATACATGCTAGGG
Organism: Arvicanthis niloticus; assembly: GCF_011762505.2. Lineage (NCBI taxonomy): Eukaryota > Metazoa > Chordata > Mammalia > Rodentia > Muridae > Arvicanthis > Arvicanthis niloticus. The sequence goes on from NC_133429.1 coordinate 47,082,786, forward strand.
ACACATCAAGATCATTACATCAGCAGTGCACAGGCGTTGGCAGACACCTGGGCAGAGGGCAAGTTCATACAGAATTCTACTTAGTTACCAAATATCATTTTAAAGGCCAATTCCGCCTGAAAATAAAGAAGACAAATTATTCTGGTTCATAATTGATTCTGTGATAATGCTTTTTAAGCAACATTGACACCTCAGGAAGGAAAATGAGGTAACTTTTTTTTTTTTTTAACATTTTAAATGATTTAGGGTTGGTGTGAAGCTCAAAGGCAGAGTTCTTGCCTATCACCCTCAAGGCCCTGTGTTTCATCTTGAGTGCTACAGAAAAGCATTTTATCAAATTTAAGCTCCTATTTAAACTCGTTACCAATGATGAGTGAATGATGGGTCAAGGTTGTCTGAGAGGACATTGTTATTGTCCTTGGTTGCTCCCCAGAGGTAGAAGTTAAGTCTATTTGCTGAAGACACCATGCACATCAGATACAGGACCCTGAGGACCTTAGCTGAATCTGACCTGAAATCTTTCCCCTGAAGACTAGCTCTCATAGTGCCAGACAACACCATGCAATCCTCTCTCTGTTTATTGATTCAAGTGGTCCCTGTTGCAATTAGCTAAATAAGCAATCTGTGAAAAGTCACCATCATGCCAGGGACACTGCTGAGCCACTAAAACAGTGTTGTATGATCCCATGTCATAAAAAATATCCCTGATGCCTAGCAGAAGGCTCTGATTAGAACTGTTTTCTCTAGGGGGTTTTGGGCAGACCAACGTGAACATTTGCTAACACCTCTCTTTGCAGGGCAAAGATTGCCATGTAGTGAGAACACTGTATAACATCCCTGTGTTTGATTCCCAGGGCTCCAGGAGCTTCTCCCACTGCATAGGAAAGAACAGTCTCACCCCAGGATCTAGTTTAGGAAGCACAAGAATGCTTCTCATGAGAGTCTTGCCCACGATCACACTGCTCTAAAGCGAACAAGAGTGCTTTGATGTTGTCAGTTCTGCTCTGGTCCTGTCTATTTTTTGTGCCTTTGTCAAGTCTCTTTTACTATTCACAAACTATTTATTTGGCATTGAATTGAATATTTTGGCTTTAATTATTTTTAATTATTTTATTATTTTAAGTGCATGGATATTTTCCTGCATGTCTCTGTGGTTCTCTGTTATTCTATATTATTCTGCTAATATTTCTGTTATTCTTTCTCCAGCAAAGGTGAGTGTCTGGTGTCCACAAACACCAGAAGAGGACATCAGATCCTCCTAGAAGCGGAGTCACAGTGGTTGTGAGCAGCCGCCTGGGTTCTGGGACTAAAAGCCAGGTCCTTAGAGGAGCACAAAGTGTTCTAGTAACTAAGCCATCTCTACCCACCCCCATTTTAGCATATGGCAATGCAGCAGTTTGGTTTGAATTATGTAAAGTTTCAGTGTTGTTATTTATGTGTTGATTCACCAAGCTCTATATAAATGTCAAGGTATGTCCATATGCACTTACATGTATAGTCACAATGTGTGTGTGTGTGTGTGTGTGTGTGTGTGTGTGTGCATGTGTGCGTGCAAGTGTGTTCATCTGGCACCCAGAAGCAGGGATGCTCTTTGTGTATACTGACAGCGGTGGAGATATTCTTTTCTCCTAGGAAATACTTGTAAGGTTGGACTAACCTGGCTAGGTTTAGACTTCACAGTGACAGTGGTGGCCACAGTGTTTGTATTCAGCAGACAATGAGTGGAAGGGTGACCACTAGGTATGCATCATGGCCCCTTCAAAGGGAGAGCAAAGGCTGAGGGTTCATCTTAGTTACAAAGGCAGTTAACAATCTCCACAGGGAGTGGCACAGGTGGGACCAGCTCACCTGGACATGTCAAAAAAAGTTCAATTTGGACTTTAAGTTGGAACTCTTTTACCCATCGATTTTAATGCTTCAGAGATGTTTTGTCTGCATTTTGATCTTCAGTAGACAGGAGATGCAAATGCTGACTGTAAGACACGGGGAAGGGTTTGCAGAGGGGAGGGAAGAAATCCACTATTTTGCTCAGCTTCCATGATGAAAGCTGAAAATGATAAATCCTGTTGACAGTGTATGTTTCCAAATATAACCTGATTCATTTGAAACGTGTCACTGACTTCATTTAAATGTGTGTTCTGCCCCAAGGTGGTAAACAGTTAAAATGCCTGGGGGGATTCATTCTATGAAGTTATCTTTTATCTTCAATCGCCAAGTCTTCTTCCTCTTTATTTTGTGAAAATTCGCATGCCCACTTCTGGAGTCACATTCCCTGATGCATACTGCTTTGAAAGGTGGAAGAAATAGTTATTTGGGTTTTGATGCATCAAATAAAAATGCCATTTTATTGTGTATGTCTTTGGGGTATAAGACTCAGGCCACCGTTCAGACAACTCCGAATTTGTCTAGCCATTTAGCAATGTCTGCAGGAGAAAGAATTAGGACTGGTTACTGAGAAGCCACGTTAAAATAAATAGTCTGAAATCACTCCAAAAGCTGCAAATCAAAAAGCAATGACCATCCCTTTTCTCTTCAAATTATACATCTCCCAGATGGTAGTTTCTACTGTCCCTTCTCTCTAAAGACCCCTTTGAAAACAACACATTTACGTAGTAAGCACCCCTTAAGAATATGTCATCTATTTTTTCCGGCCCATGAGAGCTCACAGAGGAACTAGAGAGGTGGTGGGGGGTTACAAAACCCATTATTTTTTTTTCAGCCTTCACCTAATAAAACCATATTTCTTCTAACTCTGCCACATGGTTGAGATTTCCCAAAAGGCCTGCAATGAATTTTCCATAAATCAAGTGCACAGGCCAGGTGTATCGCCTCCTCTTCTTGTAAGCTGATTTTGATGGTGTCTTTGTCATTCTTCAGCCATGGAGTCTAGTTTAAGCAATAAAGCCTAAGTGTACCCAAGGCTTTGCTGCCTCCCTGTGCTTTCCATCATCTGTCTGTCCTTTTGTCTCGCCTCCTGAATGCAGTGTGTGGGCACCACATGACGACGGGGCTAGCGCAGGTGATGCTGGAGCTGGTCACTGAAGGTGTCTTAGCCAATCATGTCTGTGCAGCAGCAGACCCCAGAAGTTTCTCGATCTTATCCACACTTGTTTCCTCTTGCTGTACGTTTTGGAGACCTGCCTTGATCAGTGTGGCACCAGGATGTGTCTCGATCATTCTGGTTGCATTAACTAGACCTCACTGGCCTTCTGTGGGGATGTGTATCTCTAATAAAAGCCAAAGTGTCTTGGGGAGTAAGTTGTAAATAACTTCTTGAAATTTATAGCATACCTATTTACGTGCAAATCGGTTTGAAAGCTGGTCTACAGGTAAACCTTTATTCCTTTGATGAACACAGAATACTCTGAATACATCTGTGACTTGAGCAAATCCAGCTACTATCCCAAATGCTGCCTTTAATTGTATCCACTTCTGACCTAAGCCACTAAATCTCCAGGACCATGTGCCTCATAGCACATCTCCAGAATACAAACCAGCAAGTGGTTTTTTTTTTTTTTTTTTTTCAGCAAACTTCCTGGGTGATGTGTGAGCATGAAAAAGAAAATATTTTGGGGACAAAACTCCAAAATACTAATTCATGTGTATGCTCTCTTCTGTAAATTTTTTGAACCCACCCTAAAGCAGTAAGAAGCATCCAATGTCAAGGAAAAACATGTGTGACAATAGTTTGAAATATTAATCAATATATACACTCTTTTCCCAGTAAGGGTTCAGAGCCCACTTGGAAGCAGCCAAAGGCACTTCCATAGAAGGATTTACAAGGAGGATTGTCAGGCACAGAGAGAAAAACCCTCACCAGTTAGCTGAGCATCCTTTAGTCCGATTCCAACAAAGGTCATGAGTACACAAACTATAATTCTCTTAGGGTCTGCGTCTCTGAACCTAGGGTGTTGACTCCTCTGTTCCAAGATTTAAGGTCCAGCAACCCAGCAGCTGAACAAGATGGCCAATGGTTAGTGTGGCAACTTCTCGGATGCTAGAACCAGTAACAGAGGGCAGTCTGTTAGAAACCTCCCAGTGGCTGGGACCCACAACACTTCCATACCTCTCCATCCTTTAATACACCTTGCATTCTTAGCACTTCATGGCAACGCACCTTCCTGTCCTCTCTCCATCATCTCTTGCCTTCCACAGTCCACTGCAGCCTTGGTCCAGCCATCCATTGGAACTCTTAGCTGTCCTCTAGCTCCCTGAGTATCCCTGTGACTCAGCACAGGCAGATGTCTATCTGTACTTTGTGCTTCCAGGTCAGCCCACTCTACCCATAGTAGCAGCCATAAGTAGATTGTGAAAATATATAGACGAGGCTGTGTTGGGACAAAGGGTGTAGTTCGAAGAGAAGAGTGAGGAGAGGGAGGGTAAAAAAAGAGCTGGGGTGTGCAAGAATGTCTTGTGACAAGTAGTCACAAGTGCACTGGCTGCCATGAGGGAGTCTGGAAGGTACAGGGGGTGGGGTGGGTATATAGGCAGGGGTCATCTGAAGCTTCCATGGACTTGGGGATGTCTCTAGAACAATGGCAAGCATCTGACCCAGCTGTGGCAGAAGCAAAGGTCTGTCCTGGGGAACCTCAGAGTTTTCAAATCAACCCTGGGAAACAAAAAGGTGTGACTGATTGGCCCTCTGCTGGGGCCGGTAAAGTAGTCAAGGGTAACAATACCTGCGTAGTATTGGAATCCTTAAAAACAAAGCAAAGCAAAAACAAAAAAAGCTAGTAATTCAAATAAAAGATTCAACAATAGCAAGATGCATAGAGCATATGATTCAAATAGGTAAGACACACTCTAAAGGTTCTCAGGACCCCAAAAATAAAATCAAATGAAGGAAAGCAAGATGAAAATGTCCATAAAGCATAGATATTAGAATTATCTGTCAAAGCATGTAATACAGAGGTTGGGGAGATGGGTCTGGAGTTAAGAACATGAGATGCTCTTCCAGTGAAAGCCAATTCCATTCCCAGCACCCACAGGGCAGCCCACAAGCTATAAATGTGTTCCAGCATGATCTTCAGCCTACTTCTGGCCTCTGTAGAAACCAGGTGTTGATTTAAGGAATACATGTAAATAAAGGCAAAACACCTGCACACATAAAATAATAGTTTTTAATAAAAACTGTTTAAAAGCAGATAACATAATAATGTCATGAGAATCAATCACTGATTGTCCTAAAATCTATGGAGAAAATGAAAACTGTTGATCGAAGCCTCTTTTTGCCGTTTGTCATCAATCTGGAACATTGATACCAAGAGGGGGTTGCAGAACAATGGCAGTCTAGGAAAGACAGCAGTAAGAACCGGGACATACTTCAGTGAAGGGATATGCCGTGGGACCCTCAGAGGCAGTCACTTCTAAGGAAGCCAGAGCATAAAGCATGGGCTTTGCACTGTCTGTCTGTTAATTGTGTGGTGTCTAAATCCAACATAAATTTCATCCTGGAAAAATGTTTCCTGAATGCTTCCTATGCAGGCTCTAGCATCCTGACACTAAACAGAGAATCCGATTATCGCGTGATTAATTGTGGAGCAGTGTTGACCTGGGACAGATTACGCCAATGGCTTGGGAGAAGCATCGGCATTTGGCTCAAAAGTCTTCGCGACTCTTACCTAGGGACCAGAACTGCCTTGGGAGAGTATTTCAAGCTCAGGCACATGTAAGAATTATTCAGTTAATTCCCTTGTCATTCTGAGACACCCTGTTACTAAGCAATGGTAATTACAACTGCAGCCTGTGTACCTGCTGTTGTAGTGATTTAAATTAATGAATATTGTATTGTCAACATGCAGACTCAGAAATATCCATGTTTGTTGTGCAGGCAGCTCTTCCGTGTTTCCTCAACAGAGGCAAATAAAATTTACTCCTATGCAAATTTAATTATGATGCGATGCGTGAGAAAGTGAGTGACATTTCATATGTTAGGAAGAGAATTGGAAATTCTTAAATGCTAATTTTTAATAAAGCCAATTAACACACACTAGAATTAAATGCAATCTTTGACTCCATCAAGTGATCTCCCCATTATTCTTTACTGTGTCATTAAAAATTCAAATGTGAAAGAGAGAAAACACTCAGGAAATACTAATTATGAGAAGGAAATGAATTCTGAGCGCCCTGCAGGGGGTTACTTCTGTGTAGGGAAGAGGCTGGAAAGAACTATTTCATCTGCTCTTCAGATACCCGCCCTTGCTGTCAATGTTAAAGTCCTAGCAGGCTGGGAATCTCCTACCTCTGTCCTTTGGTTCTCTGTATCATACGGACCATTTAATCATGGCAGGGATGGAGATCTGTCGAAGAGAAAATTTCTAATATAAGGCCATTCATAAAGAAAGGTCGCTATTGCTATCTAGGAAAGCAGATATTTTTAAAAATAATTCTTTAAAGAGAAATACTGTTATTTACCATGCTCATTTTAAGCAAATAATTCTCTTTATGGGAAAATTGAAGTGAAGTCTTCTGCTCCCCTCTAGAGGGCAGGGACAATGTTTTTCACTGTTCTTTTGAGTGAAGAGGAATATAGTTAAGAAATTTGTTAAATATAGGATTATGTAGAATCTATTTCAATCAGACATCTATAGCTCATGGAGTCTATTCCAAAGGTGTAAATGGTGCATATGGTGTGGAAACAAATGGAAATGTTCATTACATTTTACTGTTATTAAATTTGTTAGGTTATAATATAAATCATATTTTTCTAAACCATCAACACTGGAAACAATTACTATCAGCTATCAGATATTTATCACTTTCAGATATATATATATATATATATATACACACATACATATACATACACATCATATACATACACAAACATATACACATACACACACACACATTTTATATATATATACTTTAAAGTAATGATTTATATTTTCTTTCTTATTCTGGATTTCTAAATTACATGTACTTACTAGTTTTCAATTAACATTTTAACATTATTACATTGTTTATTAATGAGTTGTTCTTACATCTTTTGTATTTCTACCACTAAGTGGATATTCAACCAGACACCTAGGAAGGCTAAGATCTGAGCACCTGTACTGTTCTTCTGGACAAAGTTTACACTAAACTGAAAGGCAATTTTTATTTTCTGCAGAAGCAGAACAAATGTGGGACATTATTGGGGTTTCTTCCAGTGTACAAGTAGTGTGTGTGTGTGTGTGTCTGTGTGTTCATTTGTGTAATCTTTGAACTAAAAAATACAAGAGATGGTCATTTCTTCTTGTATACAAGAAAGTAGGGTTCTTTGAATACACATACATCTCCTCTGGTGGTGTATCTCTACTGTGACTGTAACAATGTTTCAATTTCCTATTCATTTGGTTCTTTGTTCTCTTGAAATAGCATCATTGTTTTTAAAGACTACGTTATTCCTTCTTGAGCCTCTGCAGTGTATTCTTCATTTCTCATTGTTTTGTTATTGTTTTCAGCTGCTGTTTGAATTTTTTAAATATGTTTCTGTAATAGTCTTAACTTCTTTAGCTGAACCTTGAGTTTTTTGACTTTCAGCTATTATTTCTTCTCTTATGATATTATATAATTTTGTCTAATAGAATGAATATTAATTGTAATTAAAATTGTTCTGGGTCTATCCAACCATTTAAGTGTTTCAGAAAATTTTATAAACATATTTAAGATCACTTTAATCTATTTATTTATTTCTAATATAAATACACCAGATAAACAGAGATGATTATATCTGACACCAATCCCCTATAACCAGTTAAAATTTATTTTGTGCCTTGTAATGCAAGTCATTTGAAGAAATAGCTCTGTGTTCTTGAGAAAACTATGCTTGCCATTTGTTTTGTAATAGGTTCTACATTTGTTTATTATAGATTTGTAATTAATTGTATTGTTCAAATCTTATTTTCTTGCCTGGCATATCAAATGTAAGACAGATATACATAAATACATCTAGCCTTACAATTCTGCCTGTTTCATTTGATGGATATCTGAGACTGTTCTTCTTTGCACATCTATTGAACAGTGGTTACCAGAGCTTGCTGGGAATTGAGGTGTTTGTGTGTATCTGGACAAGTCTCATATGGAGGATGATTTCCCACAGTCAGGACTCCTCGGCCTCTGTGCTCCACCACTGACCACAGAGTTTCAGTCGCACCTCCGGTTTCTCCTCTGATATTCCCATCATGAGCCACACCAACCCTGCTCTCGGCTTCTTCTGCTGGTTCTGTCCCTCCCTGCCCCACCCAACCTTACATCCCTCCCACTTCACTCTCCAGCATCTCTTGTCTGGCTCTTGCAGACCCTTGTGGGCTATAGCATACTTGCTCACCACTGAAATTCTAGTAGCCTTGGTGCTCACCAAGCTCAAGCCAGCCATAAGCAACCTCTGCTGCCTTGGCTCTGACCAGCAGCACACATATATGTAAACATATATGTAAACATATATGCATGCATAGAGACAAATACATATTAACTAAAATTTTTTCATGATTTCAACAATTTCACGTTATTTATTAAAGTGTAGATTATTTTCTATTTTTAATGAAAATTAATTGATTTCATATAATACATGGTTTTCATATAATACATTTTGATGTTTTCTTCTCCACATTTTCCTCCCTCTCCCTCTTTAGAGAGCAAATAGGAGAAAGCTGAATTTAAAAAAACAAAGAAAAGCACAAGAAATTATTCTCTCTCTCTCTCTCTCTTTCTCTCTCTCACACACACACACACACACACACACACACACACACACCACACACACACACACACAGAGTGCTAAACATATAAAACCAGAACCCATAATATATAAACAAAATATCAGTAAGGTAAAAATGCCCAAGCAAAGCAGTAAGAGACAAAATACATTTTTCAAAACTGCCATAGAGTTCATTTTGTGTTGGTCAACTACTGCTGGGCCTGGCGCCTGTCCTTACCTGTGGTTTGTGTTCTCAGTGAGACTCTATTGGAGGAAACTATTTTTTCCTTTCTGAGCAGGTATCAAGGGAAAACAGCTTCTGGGTTAGCTAGAAAGCTAGCTCTGATGACCTTTTATGTGAAAAGCAATAGACACAAATTTACTTTTCACATGATTCTAAAATATATTAGGATTAACTTGCCCAGATAGTTCTAATGAGTGCATAAGAATTTAGAGATGTGCTTCAGTCAGTAAAATAGAGCTCAAGACCAGAACCAACCTGAGAAGTCTGGGTATGAGCATGGATATATTTACAATCCCAGCACTGGGAAGTGGGGACAGACAAACCTGGAAGCTAGGTGAACGGCCTCTTTGACCTAGTTGGTGAGTTCCAAGCCATTGAGGGACCCTCCTGCTCTCTCGTTTAGAGTATCTAGAGGGATAAAAAGCCTCGTTGTTCTAGTTAGTAAGTTCCAGGCCATTGAGAGACCCTCATGTTTTCTTTACCTTTTTAAGGTATAGGTCTCTCCAGTGGTCTCTATGTACATATGCATTCATATTCAAATGCACAATGAGCACATAGATGCCTGCACACACATAAACATGCAGGTGTGCGCACACACAACATAGAAATAAATAAAAAGACATGTAAGTTTTAAGCACACAGTTATACAACAGCCAATCTTACCAGCCCACGATATACGGTAACTGTCATATGAATAAATCTTGGATAAATAGGGGTACTGTATGAAGAAAACCCACAGAGGACAGACACAGTAAATGCCACATGAACATCGCATGAGGATATCTTGCCCAGGGCACCAAAGTACACTGCAGTGGGCCAGCTTGTCTGTACCTAGGTGGAAATGCCTCTGTCAACATTTTATTGTTGTACCAATCACGCATGTGACAGTTAAGCTACAAAGAGTACTTGTGAAACTTGCATCATGTTCTACATAATTTCTATGGCCCTTGCTGTCCTTGGAAGTAACACTATTGTGAAACTAAATGCTTAGGGACTAAAAATACACAGTTTTCTAGAGAGTGTGAAGCAGTTGCTATAGTGACAATTTTGAAACTTTGGTTTCTTTAAAAGCACATAGATACTATCAGAGCGTGCCTTCCTCTTCACTTCAGGTGAGAAGGTGTGGGGCTGCTTTGGTTTTCTGCAGCAGCTGACTATGATTTTCTCATGCTCCAGCAGAGGCATGGTTTTGCCAGCTACAAGTAGTTTCTGAGACCCTGTAACATTTGGAATTCTGAGAACTTCTCAGAGGACAAATAAATGTTAGAGCCCTGATAGGGTGTGTGGTTGTGTGTGGTTGTGTGTGGTGATAGGGTGTGTGGTGATAGGGTGTGTAGTTGTGTGTGGTTGTGTGTGGTTGTGTGTGGTTGTGTGTGGTTGTGTGTGGTTATGTGGTTGCGATTTGTTAGTATTCGTGTTCAAAGAAGAAACAAAAGGAAAGAAATTAGAGTCAGATCTCCAGCTCTCTCTCTCTTTCTCTCTATCCTTCTTTCTCTCTGATCTAGTGACAAGTGTGAAAATGGGAGGGGGTGGGGATAAAGGGTGGGAAAAGAAGAAGAATCCACCAAGTAGCAAACACTGGCTACAGGCTACTGTGGACAGATATGAATAGAAAATAGATACCAGTGTTTTTACAACAGGATTTTAGAATAGGGATCATCAAAAAGCAAAACCCATGTGAAAAATAATTGTACATTAAGATTCATTTTCCCACTAAAAGAATTTTCAAAGAACCAACAAAAGTTATGTGGCTAGTACAGTTGACTAGGAAAATTTTCAAAGATTTGACCAGTTTCTATGCAGGGGGTTGGGGGAAATCCAGTTACTTTGAATGAGAGAGATACTTTTCAATAGTCACATATACTACAAATAGATAACATACAAAATAAAACAGCAACCAAAATTTTAATAGCCACAAAAAGTGCTTGTTTGCACAGGATAAGAAAAGCACTAAATGTAGAGAATTTTATGTACTATTGAAGTATAAGTTATCACAACTCCACATGTACACTTATTTTTAAGATATTAAAAGTGTGCATTAAAGTAATACATTTATAAATTAAAAGCATTTCATAGGATGTTTTGAGTAAAGTGTTACATATAAAAATCAATACAACTGAAAGTTATATTGGCAAAATGCCACCTCAACTGCTCTGGGGAGCTCCTGGGTAATGCACTCACTCATTTGTAAAAAGGTCCACTCTACTTTTGTAGGCAGACTCTACAGCAACCCAAACAAAGAACAAAACCCCAAAATCCTGATCAATTCAGACAAATCCAAGATAGCTCTGAGGTGTGCAAGGAGGCTACATAATAAACAACAGAAGTTCTGTCAGCTTCCCCTTGTCTGCCTTGACCCCTGACATCAGAATCGTCTCTTATAAAAGAAGCCCCCTTTCCCATAACTTGGGTAGAGAATGTTTCAAGACATGAGCTCTCTGCTCTTGGGTATAAGAAGGCTTTGTTCGGCCTGTGTGGCAGGACCTAAAATTCTCTATTGTAGGCCAGGCAGGAGTCTGTGAGAAGTGAGTTGCAGAAGTCTTCAGCAAGGAAGCATGGTTGCCAGACATCTTAACTGAAAACAATCCTCTAATTCCACATAGCTAAGTTATGTACACACCATCAATCCATCCGTCTGGGTAGGCCAGTCTCTGTTAGAATCGTCCCCAAAGTTTAACTATTCAGCTTAACTTACACCTGTCACTTGCTCCTGGAAAGTCTAGTAGGGCCCCGGTGGCTCTCCAGGACACAGAAACTCTGTGCCCTAGCTTGTTATTTTGAGTTTGGGCACCATAAGACCAGATCTAAGAGGTAAAACTGAGATACTGCAGAATCGTATGATGTCTACTGCCTCTACCAAAAAAAAAAAAAAAAAAAAGCTGCTTTTCATGTATAGAATGGAAGCAGTGCTGATGCCAGTGCTGCCTACTGTATACAGACTGGTAAATTACCCATGCAATTCTCCATTTGCTGCCTCCTTGTCTATCCACATAGAAACAAGTCTCGGTGAATAAATAAATATGCATACGTTTTATTAACATTTGGGGAGATACCCCCAGTAATCAGAACAGTACAAGTCTTTCTTTTGCGACTTGCTCATGAACACCAATTAAGTTTAATTGTAATTTGCCTACAAACTCAAGAACTCATTAAACCAATCCAATAAATTAGGAAGGGCATGAGAATGTTAACAGGCTGTGATTGCCAGCCCGCTGCGCTCAGCTGTGTCATGGCAGGTGGCACTAACTCTGTTGTATGTCAAATATCTGTTTTGGTTGGGTTGCCTCCGCAGGTGCGCTAATGCAATTGTGTGCCGGTATCCGTTCTAGGTGGATGTCCTTGTTGTAGAAACCCTGTAAACAGCACTTTCCTTTCTTCAATTTAAGTATTGATGCTGTGGATCCTCAAAGCCTTTTTTTGCTCAAACTGCCTACATCTGTTTCTTGCCCACGAGTCAGGTTGCTTATTCAGGCAAACAACATTGGTACAGTCTGCAAACATCAACCCTCACGGTGCATTACCTCATTTAAACTTCCTAAGAGGTCTAGGAAGTGAGGTTTATAATCTATTACTTATGGGTATGAAATTTAATTCATTTTAGAAAGGGCACTTGGTTCCTCAGGCTGGGTCATTCGTCTAATGCCACAAGAAGGAAGAGACACTGTCGGAATTTAAAGTAGTTCCTATTAGTAACGGGCCCCTTTCCATCAAGCTTTGATCCCGGTCAGAATTCTCTGAGAAGGGTATCACAGGGACATCTTTATTCTTCAGAATGGAGTTTGTTAGGATTCTGTGCCATACAAATAAGCCATGGGAAAGATATATAGACCAGACAACTCCTGGTAAAAATCAAAGGTGTTTTCTCTCTTGGCCTGGCCACCATGCCAGACTAGTTGCCACCAGAGTCCTATTGAAAGCCACTCGAGAAGCCATTTGACTCTTGGTGCCCCTCCCTTGCTCCAAACGGTTCTTAAAACTTGTGATTAAGCAAAGTCCTCAGCATGCCGGCAAAGACCGGCACCCCAGTGATGTCATCACCCACGCTTTAAGAAGTACCTAATACTAAATATGGAAAAAGTCAGTGTGGACTTCCCCACCTAACCAGATGGCGAAGAAATAATGTTTGACTCGAAAAACTCTCTTCTTGCAGGAGTTTTAACTTGAAATGATCCTCTAAAAAGTAAACTGTTTTTTTTTTTTTATCCCATTTATTTTCAAATAAATGAAACATATTTGGAGTTTTTCCAAATAGGAAAGGAGAGGAAAGCATAGACTAATGTTGGAAGCTGGCAGGCTTATACGGCTGGCTAGAGAATATGGTAATCTTTGCTGTACGTGCACTGTAAATTTGGCCTCAACTTTTAATTGAAAAGTTAGTTATTAATATTCATTTCTCTTGATCTTATATCTGATCGTTTTCTACTAAATAAAATAAAATCATATTCTCAGAGATTAGGGGGAAAAAAGCTTTTATCAGAAAAATGCTTTTTTACTGAATACCTTTAGTTTGTTTTAATTCTTATAACAAAATACTGGAATAGGCTAACTTTATAAACAACAAAAACAACAAGAGTTTTATTTAAATAAAAGAAATGTGTTTATTTTTATTTTTGGAAGTTCAAGTGTATTGTGCCATAATCAGCTAAGTTCTGATGAGAAGCTCACTGTGAATGGTGTCCCAACACCAAAAGCAAGTGCGGGAGAAGGAAGAGCACTTCTCCAAACAGGAAGTGGGAGCAATTCAGAGATTGCACTTGCTCTCTTCTTATCTGAAATCTTGGGATTCTGTGAATTACTTTCCAAGGGCAGCTACTACAATGAACTAAGGACCTCCCATTATGCCATGCTTCTTGAAGAGTCCACCACATTTCAGCCTCGGCACACTAGGGACCAAGACTCCTTTACATGAAATGCAGGGAGAAAAACTCCATCTGAACAACATTGAGTAGACTGCTAAACACGTCTCATAGCCCTCTCAACTTGGAGTTTTAAAATATGGTGCCTAGGATAGAAAGGCCGAGAAAGTTAAAGAACACCCTTGCTCTTAGCCACATACAAATATTCACTTAGAAGCCAGCTAGATATTTTTAAAATGTAAAAATAAGTAAAGATATTTAAGACTCAGGCCATGCAAACACTAATGACATCCTACTTCTGTGGGTGAGGTATGTGATTCCAGAATGTAGCATTAATAAACTGCTTTATTAATCCTCTGGGAATACCCTTTATACCCTCCACTGTGTCCCATTGGTCCCAAGCAACCAAGTGGCAGTTCTGATTGTCTGCCATTGGCTGCCTCACCGGTCTTTAGGCTCTCCTGCAGGTTGCAGATTGGCCCGCATGTGGAAGTCGCCTCTGCGCCTGCGTGGCCCCAGTCCTGTTTACTGACATATATGAGGAAGCTGCCACCAGCTTGCCATTTCTCTTACACTAAGCCTCTCGTTAGCAGTGCAAACCATCAATTCTCTTTATCAAAGTCTTTACTCTCTAGAGGACCCACTAGCACGTGTTAGTACAACCTCTAGAGTATCCAGTGGCATGGGTTCATAGACTCTGACGATCTTAACAATGTGTTTATCCAAACAGCTTTAGCTGCTATATCTGAGAAAGTCCGATAGGCTGCTGGCCAGTGCACCTAAAAGGAAACACACCAGTTCCCCAGGGGCATCTTTTCTTTGTCAGAGAGACTTCCAGCAACAACTTCCTTCAGAGAGGGTTATAATAAAATGTGAGATGTGAGGGAAAGAGGGCCCATCCAAACCCATCAGGTAATCAGTCTGTGCTGACCTGGCAGATGTTAGAGTACCTTTAAAATATCTGGCTGAGCCGGTGTCCTCCTTTCTAGATATCGTTCATGTAGCTCAGTGTTAGGAAAAATGACGTTGAAGAATGTATTAAGCCAGATGCACGCACTGCAGCGAACAGTTCCTACATTAGAGACAAGCTGCACCCTATCTGAGGGGGAATCAGATGCACCTGGCAAGGTAAGCGTCTGCGTTGCAGAGTCTCTTCTCTGCTGCTTATGGTCTCACTAGGTCATCGGTATACAGCAGAAGCAGCTCAGCCATACTTAGGAAGCCTGAACACCTTCACAGCGTTTCTTGAAATAAAGACTTTAATGAATTGACTCACATAGATTAACTGAAAATGTGAATGTTCTTAAGTGTGGGTCATATTTCCGATTCTACATAAAATTGACCTAACTATTTTTTTTTATCTGAATCATGAACAGGGGCGTTCTCTGTTGCTTGACTCTATAAATCACCTCAAAAAGAAGAACTTAGCTGTTTCTATGTGTTAACCAGAGTTCGTGGGTGGGGATTTAGATCATGCTATTTAAAACCTCCAAAGAAGACTGAGTCATAGGTGAACTTTGGGAAGCAACGGTAAAACTTTATCCCTGTATCTGTATTTAGCGGAGACCTACGATATGTCAGACATGACATTAGGGTGCTGCATAGCGATTGTAAAGAAAATAGACCAGCCTCTTGTCCCAGTGTTAAAGCAAACAGTCTAAATGAGCAAACAAAATAAGTAGACTGTTAGCAGTGTGTGGCACAGGAAGGGGGAGGGGATACTGGAATGAGGAGTGGCCAATAGGAAGTCCAATTTCTATGAGATGGTTGGGGAGCGGGGAGCGGGGAGCCTCAGCATTATTGTAAGGTAAGAAGGGGAGCTATGCAGGGAAAACAAACAAACAAACAAACAAACAAACTTGATGCCCAAAGAGAAATGCTAGAACACAGTTCTAGCAACTCAAAGATGTGTTTCTTCACCTATCAGTAAGGTCCGTGAGCATGGTTTACCATCCATGCAGAGAGGCATCGTGGAAAGGAACCGGAAGCCCAGGCATGAAGGCAATTATAGGGACTAAAGTGTTACTGTCTGTCGGGGACCGCACTAGCCCCATGTTCAGGAGGCCAAAAATGTCACTGCCCGAGCAAAATGTTGAGGCCCGGGCTGCCACGCGTTTGGGTGGCCACTGTATCCCGGCCCAAGTTGCCGTTCTGGTCTGAGTGTCGGGGTTCAGCAAGAGAGTGAGTGAGGACGAACTCGAAGAATGGAGACCAGATAGAGTGTGATTCAATCCCGTTTATTCTTCAGTCTGTCTTCCTAGTCCAAGTCCCAAGTCTTGAGTTCCTAGTTCCTAGTGCCTCCAAGTTCAAAGTTACTTCTTCCAAGTTCTCTTCCAAGTGCCTGCTTCTCTGTCTTCTCTCTGCTGTGTCTGATTCTCTCCTTCTGCCTCTGCCTTTTATATGTCTCACTTCTAAGCCATGCCTCTAAGTTACAACTATAATCATGCCCTTAGGTCTTATCTCTAAATCTGATCTCTAGGTCACACTCTTAAGTCACACACCTTTAATCTCACACACCCAAGGTATCTAAACCAAGATTATCGGAGTGTGCTCAGTTGTTGTAGGCTATTGTAATCCAAGTCTCATGTCAGGGTATTTGGCTGAAGATGGCTGCAAAGCTGATAGCCGCTTTCTGCTAAAAGTCGGCCCCCAACAACTGTCCACCTCGCTGTTTTGTTTTAATCAAAGAGAAATCACAGCTGGGTGAGGATAGGCAGCATTAGTGTTCTTTAGCATTTGGAGGAAGAGATGTGTGGCTGCAGACTGGGCAGCGGCAGCAGGTTGGAGCAGATAGCATTATGAACAGGTACTGGGACCCTCAGTCCTTCTCTTACAAAAAATGGAGCACTAATAAAGGCCTAAGAGTTTGGATCTCTGGTCCCTGGAGGCAGCCACTGTTACAGTACCAGACTTAGGTACTGGGTAAGTGAAGACACACAATGCTAGGCAGACACTTCTTCCAGCGACTCTCAAATGTTTGCTTCAAACACATAAAGGACACAATCCTAGAAATACCACAAAAGTACCACGTGTTTTTTGAGTTTTGTTAAATATCAGGATATTTTAATTCACGTAAAGAAAAATAATGTAAGGGTAAGTCACCCTCTATACATATGCTAGTTTCTCTTAAGCTCAATAACAGTAAGTACCAAGATATTTGGAGTGAGATGCTGTCCAAGGACCAACACTTCTTAAAGGAAGAAGACTGGCATGGCAACATTGGGTAGAAGATAAGCTGTTGTAGGTCGATCAATGTCAGGAAATTGGATTAACGATGTATGTATGTATGTATGTATGTATGTATGTATGTGTATGTGTGTATCCTGTAAGAGTAGACTGCCATGGGCTTTATATTCTCACCTCAGTAAAAAACTGAGATGGTTTGTTGTATATATTTACTCCCATAGCTTTTCATGGCAATTACTATTGATAACGAGGATTTATAAATAATTTGCATCATAAACACTTTGGTGAAGTCTATACTCACTATTGAAAATAAAATCATGTTTTACTGACTTCAGATCAATAGGCTGTCTTATTATCAAAATTTTCTATCATTCAAAAATAGGGAAAGGGGGTGGAGAGATCACTCAATGATTAAGAGCACCGACTGTTCTTCCAGAGGATAGAAGTTCAATTCCCAGCAACCACAAGGCAGCTCAGAATGTCTGTAACTCTACCTCTGGGGGATCTGACATCCACTTCTGGTCTCTGGGGGCTCCTGAATATGCATGTGTGAGCATGCACACACTGAGACACAAAAGTAGGAAAATGACTCAATGAGTTTTCAAGTGCCCATTACCCAGTTTCAATAACTAATTATACCTGACTATTTATTTTACCCCGGAACATTTTTATTCTCTTGAATATTTTAAAAGAAATCTCAGACATCATTTGACTTGATCCATAAGCATTTCCAGACAAGCTTCTAGCTTTTGCTATAAACACAGATAGGGAAAACCAAAGTAGAAACTTCAGTGTGTGTGTGTGTGTGTGTGTGTGTGTGTGTGTGTGTGTGTGTTTTACAACAACATCAGAAGTCACACAAAATCATTTCTACGGCATTAGCCATGCCTTACTGTGGTAAGGGTTACATCGGTAAGTTACAGACAGGGTTACTCAGGGATATGCCTACTCAGAAGTAAAGATCATTGAAGGAAATATTTGTAAATATTTTTGAGATTATAATCATATAATTTTCCCGTTCCCTTGCCTCCACCTCCACTCCCTCATGTATCTCCTACCTTTTGGTCTGTTTAAAATTCATGGTCTCCTTTTTACTTTAGTAGCACATATGTGCATGTATACTGCATGCTACATAGCTAATTTCACAGTATATGGTACTGCAAGCCTGATATCTCAGCACCGCGGAGAGGAAACAGGACACACATCCAACATACATACACAGAAAACTAGCACAGACACATGAGCACACATACAAAAAAGATAAAATGTTAAAATTGTTAGTGATGTACTATCTCTGTAATTATACGTGAATTAATAAAGCTTTCACATAACCAGGGTGTTCATAGGTTCAGATTTCTTAGCTGACCCATCGCTGTTTGGCATTGACTATATTCTGAATTATGAGAAGCCCATACACTAGAATTAGGTGAAAGGATCTGAAATCTCTGCTTGTCTTTTTGGGGTTTTCTGTTTGTTTGTTTGTTTTGTTTTTGTCATGAAAGTCACTAGTTTTGTAAAAGTGAGCAACACTTTCTGCAGTTTTCCTCCTCAAGTCCCTGTCAATTATGGCCCCAACCTAATGAGTTTCTCTGCATTTGCATTTTTTCTCACCTTGGAGTTAGAACTAGATGTGGATTCTGTTTCAAGTTGAGATTCTCAGCAAATGATTTCATCCACATCTCCTGTCCCTGCAGAAATTCAGTTTCTGGTCGCCCTGGATGGTAATCAGCAACACTTGGCAGGAACCACCTCTCATTTCACAGGACTTCAAAATACACATATTGCAATTTCTGTAATTTGTAATTTGATTCTTGAAATTTGTCAATTAACTCGAACTTCATCTTATCAATTATTTACTCGCAGATAGACTATGTTCATTAGAATATGAGAAAGTATTAAATTCATCCTGTACCAGAATTCAGACATTCTTTCAGTCCTATATAAAGACTGATATGAGAGATTATTTTTATTTTCAGTGTAAGACATTCTCCTGCATTTGGAGTACCTATGCTGTGTTTTTAAATTACTTTCTTTTTCTAATATTAATTTGGTCTTTAAGAATTTTGCTCATGTGTATCATGTGTTTTGGTGATATCCAACCCCACTCTCTGCCTGTTCCCCTGAACCCCCTAACATGCCATGTATTCCCAACCCACCAACATGTCATGCCTTCCCACCCCACCCCACTTAACATGTTACACCCTCCTAATTTCATGTTCTTCTTTTTTACAACCCTCTGAAACCAGCTATTGCTGAGTATGTGCCCATGGGTTCAGGGACATCCACTGGAACATGGGTCATCTACTAATGGCCACACCACAAAGAAAACAAGTCCCTCCACCAGTGGTCATTTACAAGTATCATCTCAGCATCTCATTTATGGGTGGGGCTTTGTGAATTGTACACCCATCACTGTTGGGATTTTAACTGACTTGAACTTGTGAAGGAAACCACAGCCACTGTGAGTCCACAAGTACAGTAGCCATGTTGTATGCAGAAGATGATGTTCTATAGCATTGATCTCTATTCTCTGGTTCTTTCCAAACCCTTCCCATGACATTCCCTGGGCTACAGGGATGGAAGGCTGACATAACTGTCCCATTTAAGACTGAGGACTTGTAATTGCTTGTTCCTAGCACTTTGTCTAGTCATGAGTCTCATCAATAACAACCAACCATTGCCAGAGGAAGCTTATTTGACCAATAAAGGCAGCATAAGTCTATTGGAATAAATTTAAATATTTAGAAGGTAGTTTGATATAAGTATCTATCAAAAGAACAGTAACTTACTCCCAACATCAGGGTTTCCCTTGAGACCTCTCTAGCCACAACCTTTTCACCTGTTTAACAGCCCCAGGCTCTTGAGAAACACATCTCAATGCCAATCACAATGTGGTTAGTTCCTCCTACAACAGTCCTGTCACTACTGCATGAGTGGGCACATCTCAGTTGGCATATTGTAGAGTGAAAAATTATAAAGGCCATTTTATGAAATATGTGTAGATTTTTCACCTTACAGAACTCGGAACTGAAAATAAGATTTCAGGCCTTCACATTCCAGGTGAAGGACACTTGCTGGATTACATTCCCCAAGCCTCGCCCAAGGCAGGAAGGCATTCCTGATTACAGATAAAGATGCTACCACCTAGGTGGGACCATAGCCCTATAGCCGGAAGAAGTAAAGATAGTAATCTGAAATGGCAGAATAGGACACAATAGCATGGTGAAAACCACATTTTTGAGAAGAATGAGTGTGCAGAGTGATCTCACATGACTCTAGATCATTTGGGCTAGATTCTCTGAAATGTTCCACTGTTCTTGGTTACCCCTCCCTTGGTCTTCCCAGTGCTATGTTCAAAATTTGTAAAACAACCAATCATGTGTAAGCGCGCGAAAATGCCTTCTTCCCCTCACCCCATGCTATAAAAGACCCTTTATCCCACCACACGTGGCCAAAAACCCTGCTCTTGGAGCTAAAGAGCTTGTCGTTTTTGACCGCCGGCTCCTCCCCTAATAAACCTCTGCTGATTGCATCCAGGTATGGTTTCTTGTGATTTTTGGGTGGTCGCGATTCCGGAGGCTTGAGGAAGGGTCTCCCGAGTATGGGGGTCTTCATTATCAGTATTGTAGCATGCAGGAATCAGTGTTAGGTAAGACCATTAATATTGTCTCTCCTCCAAGAGCCTGTGTGGTGGGGCCTGTCCATCCCTTTTGGGGTTCTGAGCTGAGTTGGAACACAGAGTTGGACAGAGGCCAAAAGACTGAGGATCTGTGGCCTTATAACTTTCTCTAACTGTACTGGATGCTAGAAGCTGATGGCTTCTGGAAACTTAACACTATCTCGCTTATTCTGTGGCTGAAAACCACTGGTTTTCTTTTTTCCACTTTTCTGTGTTTTAATAAGCTCTGTATCTTTATTTTATAACTCTCTGCATTTTATTACTTTATAACTCTCTGGGCCTTAGTAAGGACTGTATATTTAACCCTTTCTTGCTGTTTTGTGTTTTAGTAAGTGCTGAAAACTTAACTCTTTATTACAATTCTGTGCTTAAATAAGTGCTGGGAACTTAACTCATTAACTGCCTTATTATTTGTGCTTAAATAAGTGCTAATTTCTGGTGAATTACCACATGCTGTTTAGCAGCTGGGAATTAAGTAAAAGGATTTATTGGTTGAGCTCCTTCCTCTGGAGAGTCAGCCAGGTGCCTCCCTTTCCCTCTCTCCTCACTGGCAAGAGAGGATGGAGCACCTTAGCTCCTTTTGAGCCAGAGAGAAAAGAAAGTTGAACCAGAGAGAAAGGAAAGGAAAGAAAGAGGTCACTCACACAGATGACACTACACCGTGTGAAACAGAAAAACGACTGTCCTGTCTTTCTTTTATTGCTTTCAGCCTCTTTATTGCTTTTAGACAAAAAAGAAAAGAAAAATTTCTCTATGTAAGAAAGAATTACCTCATAGATAAAATGTTATATAAAGGGGAGCAACAGAAGGGTACTAATAAAGAGTTCAAAGCTGCGTTTCATTTTATAAGCTCATTATAAGTTCAAAGCAACAGTTTCACATGGCCTTGCTTTATTGTAGTGCACACCTGTGACTTCATCTTGGATCTGACCTGGAATGAATGCTTTTCCTTGATCACAAATTTGCCCCAAGCCTATTTTTCTTTTTAGTGTAACTGTGAAATTTCATTGTATTCCTTATTATTCAGCCTTTACTTACTAGTCTATGAGAAATGGGCACATTCTATACTTGATTTTAACTTTATTTATGTCTTTCTGGAAAAACAACTAAAACCATATCTTAAAACTTTTTCCTAAAATCATTTTAATCAAATCAGGAATTATACAAAATCATTAATTCATCTAAACAGTATTAACTCATGAAAGTTCATCTTTGTGTTGATCTGTAGAAATTCTGATCAATAGCATGAGTTAATACCCAGGAACCCTTATGCTATGTAATAGTGATATAAAATCTGTATCAGCTGCAAGAGGCAGTCCTGAGATGAAGTTTCTTGGGACCTTGCCTCTCAGAGTTCACCCATCATATGCCACGCAAAGATGGTGGGCCATGTCCAGGAAAGCCCCCTCTAGTCTTAGCTTTTCCTAGATAGTTCCTGACAGCTGCACAGCACTTTACAGTACTATAAAAGCTAGTAGAAGAGATCATGTTTCCCAGTACGTCCCAGGTTCATTTCTCTAGTCTACAACAAAAGTCTGTGGTATCTTCAGAAATCAGGACTTACTATGAGGTAACCAAGAACAATGGCAGTAGCCTGAGTTTTGTTTTGGGAGGGTCTCTGAGCCTCCCTAACCAATAATTCAAATAGAGGAATCTCCTGCCTGGCAGTGTCTCAGTTAATAGCTGCTGTGTCTTGAGAACATCATTGTCTACCTATACATAGAAACTTCGTTAAAATTAACTTTGAGTTAGTTTACAAAATGTCATGTTTCTATTAGGATGCATGCATCCTTAGTTTTGATTAGTATATCCCTTACTCCCTCCCCTCTCCAAACACCCTGATGTCATCCCCGCACAAACCTTTAATAGTTAATATCCCCCTTCTCTTATTTCATGTTGTATGTATTCTACTGTCACTTCCAAATATATTTTTAATTGTATCACAAGAAAAAAAATGTTTCCTTCTGGATTGTATTTCCTTCAGTTCAGTCAGGGCTGCTCCCCACCCTCTCAGTCCTGCCTTCCATACTTAAATCTTCCTAGTATTGCTACCTCTGTAGTTGTTGGTATCCAGAGCCAGCTTGGCAAATCCGCTCCAAACCCAGGAATGTCACACATAGGTGATATCTGTTGCCATGACAACTCTGCATACCTTCTCAGAGCTCACTTCTCACACTCACCTGCGAACAGCCTACCTCATAGCCTAGATAAAAGGCAAACTTTTCCCTTCTTTCAATCCTTTTCCCCCTGTCTTTTCTCTCTTTCCTCTTTGTCCCGTTCTTTTCTAATAAAACCTCTGCCAAGTGGGACTGCTTTGGCCTGGTGTGTTCTATTGAGCTGCCATCCCAACACAACACTGGTGCTGGAACCGAGTCAACTGTTTGGAAGGCAGCTATGCTCACCACTATACCACCAACCCCTTCTTTAACTGTTCTCACTCTCAATGCCCCCTTTCAATTTCCAGGCTTTCATGTGTGTTTCAAGTTAAATATGGAAAGCCAAAGATTTGCAGCTAGGATTTGCATCTAACAGAGGATTAGAAAACCAATTTCTTGTATTTTCTTGTGGATGTTCAGATTATCCTACCTCTGGTAAATCAAAGCCTTTTAACTTTGTCCCTATGCTTTTGTGACTCCAATAGTCTTGGTTGCTTGCCCTCCTAGTGTAACGGTATTCCCATGCTGATGCCGTGCATATCTTTCAGGTCTCTGGTTTACCTTGTGGATGATGCTGTTAACAGCATCCTATAAATTGCTGCTGCTCCTTGCTATTGTTGGACCCAGAGATATAAAACCAGGGGATGTGCTCCTGCAGAAACACTCACAGACAGGGGATTCACTGCAAAAACATGGGGTTTAATGATAATAACCAGTGCACTGGGGCTCCCTTGCATGCAGGCAAGAAGAACCCCGAGACAAAGCTGGGAGCAGTTTTTATACAGAGTTCATGAGGGCAACCACAAAGGCTGACCTTCCCAGATCAGGTCTCTAGGTGACTCAGATTTGCACATTATTTTTATGACAATGAATGTCTTCCATTTGCCCAGGTTTACCACATTAAGGGCCCAGTTTCCTGACCACCTCCCATCCTGGGCCCTTTTCCTCAAATGTGTCTACATGCTCTGGGCCTTCCTCACCCTGCTCTGGGCCTTCCTCACCTGCAGGTAGGTTCCCTTCCCATTGGTCTGAAGAATGTTAATCAAGCCTCTCCCTTCTTCCTCTGAATGTTAATCCAGCAAGTGTCCTCTGACTAAGGAATGTGCCCCTCCGGGGATGTGTTCTGCGACAGTGGGATTCTTTCAAGTTGGAACTGAGACCTGAAATCCTACACTATAGAGTTGCCTGTTCTTTCTGGGGGAGGAGCTACACAATGAGAGATCCAAGTATTGTCTCAGAAAAATTAGACCAAGAGCTTATGTGGTTATCTAAATTTTAACTTAATAGTCTAAGGGTTTTACTTAACCTCTTTAAATCTATTTTTAAACTCATGTATCCGAAGATCTGGATTCTAAGTACAGTGCTACATATGAATTCTGTGGACAAGATTACATCATTATTGTATATTATATATACATAAATATATTTTCAAGACTGTAGCTTCAAAACTTATAGCAATAGTATTATTGAGAGCACTATCAAGAAGTATCAAGTGGGTGGACCTTACTGCGGGTTTTATTTTTATTCTCAGAATATATATTCTAGATTACATAGTCAAGCAGTTACATTAAAATGACAAATCTGTAATACATAATCATATTAATTAATTTAATTTTGCTTTAATCCTAAATATTGTTCTTATAATTTATTTGTCTTTTAATTGTATAATAGTTATGGGATTCAAATGTAAGTTCAGAGAAATTACAGAGGTGTCACCTCATGTCCACCTCGTGTGTGTGTGTGTGTGTGTGTGTGTGTGTGCATATCCTTTACCTTCCTCCACCTTTCCTCCAACAACTCCTAGTTCCTACCCCATTTTTCTTCCTTTCTGGTTTTCATGTTTGTCATAAGTAGTCAGTCTATCTTGCAGATAGCTCAGTAATGGAGCACTGGTCTCATATGTACAAGGCCCTGGGTTCAGTACCTAGTCCTCCAAAACGAAACTGACTATCCTCAAATAGACTCCTGTGTTCCTTGTTAGCTTTCAAAGGTAACTTAGTCACAACTAGCAATTACTATTTTCTCTAACTATCTAATATTTACCTTCCTTATGTGAGTCCATTCAGGGTAGTGTCTGCTTCCTTTGGTGAAGTATCCACAGTCATCAGTGAAAATCCCAGTACTTGGTCAACCCTCAGGAAATAAGAAGTTAAAGTTTTTATACTATCTAAGCATTGTGAAGTAACTAGTAATTGCAATCCTTTAGGCTTAGGAATGTAAAAAAAAAAAAAAAAAAAAAAAAAAAAAAAAAAAAAAAAAAAAAAAAAGTATGCAAAGCAGCTCACGTTTTAAAATGCAAAAGGCTTGAAGATTCCATTTGGTCTAAGTCACCATTGTATCTTCAGAGGCATCCTGACTTCCACCCTAACCAAGATAAAACTCATTCTACATGGAGTAACCAAATCTGGATCTCCAGGATTGTTTAAATTTAGTCTCTTTCTGTGTGTTAACAGACAAGACAAAGGTCAATGCACAAATAACATACAACTTGAGATGAAGCTTCCAGGCGCTAAAATGCTACTCCAACTTTTTCATTTAAACCTCTTGAATTTCATAAAGTCACTCTGAAAAAGATTACTACAAGCAGAGTGGAAGAAAGCATCCATGGAAATGATGAGAGTCAGTGCTTGGGTGACTGCAGGAAGCATCGTGGATACTGTCTCCAAGAGGACTCGCCAGTGTATTCCCTTTAATGTCAGAGACCACAGATAAATTCAACTGCCTTTAATTAAGATCTCCCTAGGCTTAACAACAGGAGAAGCTTCCTAGCCTTTTCTGCCCACGGATAAGTAATTTGCCAAGCAGGGTAAGTGTGAAAGATAGCAGATCCCCAGGCTATCTGTATAATCCCTAGAAGTAATTAGTGAGAGATTATAACCTAGTATTCTGCTCACAACAAAAGGCCTCGTTATCACAGCCATGACCTAGAAATATATTTATGTGACACCACTGAAATGTTATTTAATAAAATGCTCACACACGGAAAAAAAGAAAAAGAAACAGCCTTGGTTTAAAAACACCATGTGGAGGGGAGACGGGATAGAGGGTGTCGGGGGGGTGGGGGAGGAAATGGGGAAAGGGGATAACATCTGAAATGTAAATAAATAAAATATCCAATAAAAATAAAATAAAACCACCATGATAGTGCCTATGGTGGTGATATTTAAATGCAGTGCTTTTTAACACTCATGTTTGGTTGCTATACTTGATATCAGTAAAGCTGTTTTTTAAAGTAACACTTTTATAAAAAAAAAAAAATCTAAAGTATCATTTTTGTTCTGTCTTTGCTACAAAATCACATGGACCTCAATGATGCTGAGAAAGGCAACTTTGTATAGGAAGTTGGAATTCTTAATGTACTTTGAAGTCCAGGGTAAGGAAGACCTTTCAGGAATAGTCCACAATCCATTATTTAACTCCACACTTACTTCTGTAAATTGACCAAAGAAACTTACAAAATAGAGTTTATTTGACCTCATGAGTCCAGAGGGACCATCTGTCATGGCAGGAGCCATAATGGTGGTATGTAGCAAACATGACTGCAAGGGGCTGGAGGCTGAGACCTCACACCCTCAACTGCAAATGTGAAGCAGAGAAAGAGAGAGAATAGTGAGGTAGGTGAGGTGATGTAGTCTCAAAGTCCTCCCATGATGACCTACTTTTTACAGAAAGGCTGGACCTAAACTTGTCTAATCAGAGCCACCAAGAGTGGGTGAAGTGTTCAAATGCCCAAGCCTATGGAAGACAGTTCTCATCTCCATCACACTAGCCAGTTTCTCATACCCTCCTTCTTACTCACCCTAGTCCTTTACCTAGTGCATCTCCCTCCAGCTTCAAGTCTTTTATTTTTTCAACCATTAAGACCATTTCATGCTTCTCATATGTGCTTTACGGTGAGATCATCCATTAGGATAATCAGTGGCCATTCCCCTACAGCAAAGAGAATGTTTTCTTTTCTAGCAGTCACCTGCCAATAGTTCCTCATCTATGAGTGGAGCCTTGGAACCCTTCCTTCTGTACACTAGAGTTTTTAATCTTAGTGGCTTAGTCTTGTGTGGGTAGCCACAGTTGCTGCATCCACGTGTACGACAGTTATGTCATGTCACTTTATGCTTACTGAGACGACAATCACACGGAGGCTACTACAATTCTAAACATGCATAATAAACACAATTGCATCCAGGTTCATAAACAAATAACCATAGATTGAGCCCAATAACAGTAATAGTGAATGACTTCAGTATGCCAGTCTCAAGCAATCTTTGAATAGATGCTTAACTTCATAGTTATTTTAGAACTATTTTTAGAATCTGAGAATTGAAGAGCCTTGAGCCTGTGCTTGTAACAACTCATGGTCCTTGAGTTACTTTGGAGTGTGAATACTTAGAAGGTGCAGGATTTGAGGACAGGCTGTCTAGTTCAGAGCCACAGATATATAGGAACTATTCATTCTTGGGTGGATTTCTTGATAAGTTTGTACCTCAAATAGAAGTTGATAATAGCTCTTACTACCTATGCTTGTTATGAAAACTGAATGGGTGGCTAAGAAATGCTGCTTAAAGCACTGTTTTGACACTGTAGTCACTGACAAGCCTTAATATTATTATGTGTTGATGTCAATCAAGAAGCTCAACACTGCAGACATGGCTTTGCTGAGTCAAGCATCCATGTGTCTTTATCAAAAATAGAAGATTAAAAAATAGAAGATTTTACATTCAAACACGAGACAATGAATGTCTTTCCTGGGTTAGA
The DNA here is from genome assembly GCF_011762505.2 of Arvicanthis niloticus. NCBI lineage: Eukaryota > Metazoa > Chordata > Mammalia > Rodentia > Muridae > Arvicanthis > Arvicanthis niloticus. Next base: position 47,110,339 of record NC_133429.1, read on the forward strand.
ATGATTTTATATTCTATAAAAATACCACTTAGGAATATTTTATTATTTATATTTCTCCTCATCCCCAATTTAAGAGTGAATCTGTTGGGGGTATTTCTCTTCTCATAAATAGCTTTATAGTCTTTTGTCTTTATAGGTAATTTCATGTGCATCTCTAAGAAGAGGAAATGATTTATCACATTTTTGTTCTCCTTAAATGGCTGAATTAACTCAAAACAATGCCATCTCAAATTAGATTGGCTAATTTGTTTCCCTCGCTCTCAAAACTCTAGCTCAACTCCACCTGCATGCACTTGGTTTTTGTTCCCTTGATAGGCTTATCCCCCACCACAGTGTTTCCTTGAAGCTTGATTGCAGTGTGTCAAAACCACTGGGTTCTAATCATGAGCCGCTTTTCAAAGATTCAATTGCTTCCCCATAGCTGAATACCTCCATCCATCTACAGACTGTTACTGTCAGCATCCCGCTGCCTCCTCCTGTGAGGAGTTCCCAAGCTCTTTTTCCTTTAGCAGCTTAATGAGCACTTTGAGTTGTGACTACTGTTTACCCTGGGAGGCCAGGGCCACAAATCCCTCCTAGTCACCATCTCCTTCCCCCAAATTAGAGAGAGGAGGAGAAAGTTTCCTCTTCTCTTGAGTCATTCTTTCTCCTGGCAGATCAAACAAATTCTCTTGGCCCCTGGAAACTAGCTATTATGAATCCTGCATCTCTGCCTCTTGTACAGAACCAAATGTAATTTTTGCGGAGGCCTGTTGTGACAGCAGATCTGTCACCTGCCAAAGTGACCAGAATGGGAAAAGCCTCCCAGGACTACAGAGTAGGAAAAATGCATTGAGGGTAGAAAACCATTTTCTTGTGCACTTCCATCTCCAAGATGTCGGGCTTCCTGGTTGTTTGCCTTCACTCACCAAAGACAAACGAGGATATTAAGTCACATTTTCTCTGTTACAAGTCACAAGATTCTGGCCATCTGTGGGTATTGGCTATGTCAGAACCCACTTCCTCTCTCAGTCAACCCCACTTCTGGAAGCTTCCTAGGGGAGGTGGAATCAGTGTTTCTAGTGTAGTTTACATTGTTGCTTTTTAGAATCCGTATGTAGCATCACTAGTATCCAACTTGCATGAGGAGAGGGGTCAACTCTCATGAGGCTTATCATTGTGTTATTTGGATTTCTGTGACACCACGGCCATTGAACACTGTGGTAGATTGGGCAGATCTTAACTTTGTTAGCCACTGCCAACAATGTGTAGAACGTGATAAAAGTGACAGAATTAGTTCCTGGAACTAAAGGGTGATAGAATAGCATGCAGCACAATATCTAATAACTGGTGAGCAATTCCTGTACTTAAGTCATTAAGGTAATGGATGTTGTATCCCTAATATTTAACAGGCTTATTTTTTTATTATTACTTTTAATTTTTTACAGTCCAGTTGTTGCCCCTCTCCCAGTCTGCCCTCCCACAGTTCCTCATCCCATTCCTGTCTCCAAAAGGACATTCCCCTCCCTGTCCTTTCACCAGGCCTCTCCCCTCCCTGGAGCCTCAAGTTTCCTAAAGGTTAGGTGTATCTTCTTCCTCTGAGAACAGACCAGGCAGTCCTCTGCTGCAGTGTTGGGGTATGACCAGCTCGTGTATGCTGCCTGGTTGGTGGCTCATTGTTTGAAACATCTCAAGGGTCCAGGTTAGTTGAGACTTCTGGTTTTATTTTTAAAATGAAAAATGATATTCCACCTTAACCATTTAAATCTCAAAGCACCCAGCCAATAGTTTGTTAATGGTTCTTTTAGAGGGATGGTTCAGTGTTAAGAGCACTGGCTGCTCTTAGGGAGACCCTAAATTTAAATTCCAGTACCCCAACTATACCTGTAATACCACCATGAGATCTGATGCCCTCTTCTGGTGTACAAATGTATGTGCAGACAAAACACCTGTATACATAAAGTATATACATAAATGGCTCTTTTAATTGTCTATAAATTTAGATATTTTAAAGTATTGTGAGGTAGATAGCCTCACAACAAGTATAAGTATCTACATGCAATTAAGGTTACATTCATATTTGAAACTGTGGTGGTTTGAATGAAAATGACCCCAACATACTCACATACTCACATGTTTGCATGGTTAGTCCTCACCTGGAGAACTGTCTAGGAAGCACTAGGAGGTGTGACCTTATTGCAGAAAGTGTAGCTCTGTTGGAGGAAGTGTGTCACTGGAGATAGGCTTTGAGGTTGCAAAACCCCACGCTAGGACCAGTCTCTTCTCTTCTCTCTCTCTCTCTCTCTCTCTCTCTCTCTCTCTCTCTCTCTCTCTCTCTCTCTCTCCTGTCCGTGGATCAGGATGCACAGCTCTCTCCTATGTTTCAACATCATGCCTGACTGCTTCCTGCCTTTATAATTTTCAACCAACTTTATAAAACTGTAAACAACCGTCCTCATTAAATGCTGTTTTAAGAGCTGTCTTGGTCAAGGTGTCTCTTCATAGTAGTAGAAAAGTAAATAGTACAGAAATGTTCTCAGAAGTGTCAGGAATCTTAGGAAGATTGGGAAATCTTTCTTGTTCTGTGCTACCTATTATCATGCTGAAATTTCATTAGGCAAACGTCTTCATTAGGGTTTCTACTGCTGCAGTAAAACACCATGACCAAAAAGTAAGTTGGGTCTGAAAGAGTATACATCATTGTTCATCATCAAAGGAAGTCAGGAAAGGAACCCAAACAGGGCAAGAGCATGAAGGCAGGAACTGATGGAGAGGCCATGGCGAGGTGCCTCATTTCTTATAGAACTTCGGACCACCCACAGTGCGCTGGGCTATTCTCCATCAATAACTAATTAAGAAAATGCCCTACAGCTGGATTTTATAAAGGCATTTTTCTCAATTAAGGTTCCCTCCTTTCAGATAACTCTAGTTTGTGTCAAGTTGACATAAGGCTAGCCAGCACAGCAGAAGATTTATTTATGGCCTTTCCTTTTTTCCACACAAAGCCAATGGGCTTGTAATGTGGATCAAGTTATGTACCCCCTCAAGTAACACAGAAGATGCATCAAAGTATAATGTTATATAACTTAGAAATAAAATGCTTCCTGCTGATGAAAACACCACATACTTTGATAATAAGCTATAGAGAAATTAAAGTGGATGTAAGATGGAAGTATCCTCCCTATGGTGTCATAGTGATAGAAAGTGCTATTTAGACTGCTGGGGACGAAAACAAAACATCACTGGTCTAATGTAGTAATTAATATTAGAATTCCTGGTGCAGGATATCTACCTGCCTTTGACCATTTATGTTCCCAGATGAAAGACAAGCCCAGTCTTTGTCAGAAGCCATCATAGAAGAAACGAATAACTACCAGGTAATCCTCCTGAGATGGTTTACCTTGAATTTAAAAAAAAAAAAAAAAAAAAAATCTATGACATTTGTTCTGGTAAGCAAGGCCCATGAAAAATTCATTGTAGGAAAGATTTCTACTATTAATATGCTTTTCCTGTTATTACTAAACATATATAACAATCACTAGGTATTAGCCCACCCTTTTGAGCCGACCTCTACAGAACAATGAAGATGTACTGTCTTGTAGTGATGCTATGTAGACAAATAGGTGATTTCTTAATCCTTAATGATGATCCTATAAGAATTCCTAAATTTATAGTAATTGTTAAGCACTGCCTCAAAAAGAACTAAGAACAATAAAGAAGACCTGCCAGGGCTGTCTCTCAGCAAGCCTTTATATTTTTAAATATGCCTTAGGCACCACAATGGCTGAGCAACCCTCAGAATCTGACTTCCTATCCATAAGCCAAGTTATTACTTACTATGTTTTATCTGGGCTGCTCTTAAATCCAATTAGTTCCAATTGGCTCCCACATGGCCACATTTATTTTTATGGTTCAGCTAACCCATGACAGCTCTCCTTCTTTCCCCTTTCCTAGTTGTCTCAAGCCCAAGTAAGCTAAACCCCACCCTTGTCTCTTCTCCCCAGCTATTAGCCGTTGGCATCTTTATTCATCAACCAAAATTAACTTAGGGGTAGGGTCCCAGGGGCTACATGCAGACTCCAGGATTTTAGAGGCCCGTGCTTAGCATTGCAATAGACAGTAAAAGACAAAACATTAACAATCTAACTCACCTGTGGACCTCATGACCTATAGTAGAGAAACTGCCTGGAAAAGATGGTCTTTTTCAAGCACAGGCTCAGGCTACTCGAGGGGATGAGAACAGGTGAGACCTGAATAGATTGCTCAGCCCTAAATGAGACTGCTATTCCATTCCTCATAAGAAGGGGAAGAAAGAATGAAAGAGCAATAATAGGTAGAAGTCTGGAAAATGCTATCTTCTAGGCAAAACAGACATTATAAATATATGTGTGTGTGTGTGTGTGTGTGTGTGTGTGTGTGTGTGTATTAAAAGAAAAGAAATAAGGTCTTTGAGGACATAGTTGAGATAAGGTCATAAAGATGGACTCCAGTATGAAATGACAGATTGGAGAAGAGGAAATGAATCCAGAAACGGCCAAACTCTTGGCTAGGACAATGAAGAGACATACAAGAAGGCAGCCATGTGACCACAAAGACAGATATTGGCTGAGTGATGTACCTGTAAGTCAAGAGTTCCAAGAATGGTTGTTAATTTGAAAAACCAGATAAGAATAGGAAAGATTCTTCTTGTAGATTTTAAGCAGAGTGCAATCTTGCTGATACCTTGTTTACAGACTTTCAGTATCCAGAACTGTCACAGATAATACATTTTTAGTTATTTAAAGCTGCCCACCTCATAGTCTATTTTTAATGTCAGCCCTAAGAAATCAATAAAGTTTGTTTCTGCATCAGTTTGGCAGCCAGATGCTTATCCAGTGACTAGTGTCTTAATAAGAAGAGGGAAACTGACGTGGGCATAGACAGACAAGGGAGAAAGTCAAGCTATGCAGAAGACAAAGGTTGGAGACATATCTATCTGCATGCTTAGGAAGATACAGAATCTAGGCAACTGTGGGACACGAGAAAGAGGTAAGGCAGGATTTTCTCTCTACAGAAGAGAGAGGAAAGAGAGAGAAAAGGAAAGGAAGAAAGGGAAAGAGAATGATATCACCAACAAGTTTACTTTGGACTTAAAACTGTCACATTAATAAGACGATAAATAAACTTCTTTTGCAGTGATTCTCAAACCTCCTAATGCCGTGACCCTTTAATACAGTTCCTCTTGTTGTAGTGACCCCAACCGTAAGACTATTTTACTTCTTCATAACTGTAATTTTGCTTCTGTTATGGATTACAATGTAAACATTTGATATAAAGTATATGTGACATGTGACCCCTGCGAAGGGGCTGTTCAACCCCAGAAGGGCTCATAACCCAAAGTGTTGACAACCATGACACCACTGTATTATGAGTTAGGGGTAAAGCATTTCACAGGAGGCTGGGGTGTCTGTCCCCTTCACTGAAAATAAACAAATAAGAAATTGTGTTCCTTTTTCTTCTTAAATAATCTAGTTTGAAGAGCTTTGTTTTTCAAGACTAGCAATCTCAACCCTCACTACACACTACAACATTGTCGTCCACACTGCTGTGATGATTTGATGTCCCCCTATTGGAGGCTGGGGGAAGATTAGCACTGATGTTTACCTTTAGACACGCCATCCTAGGTTCCTAGAAGAGAAAGGGGTGTAGACACAGCCAAGTAAGAGGGAGAGACAAAGAGCAATGTGGTACGAGCGATTAGTATTCTGACTAGTCTAACTCCATCTGCTCCAAAACAAAATTGGTGCTCACTGCTGAAAATAGCTCTACATACAGAATGATATATGCAGTGAAGCTGTGTCAAGCTGTAGCATACAGTCTGTGGAGAAGAGGAAGCAGAAAATATTTGTTCCTTCATTTCTTCCTATCACCTGCACACTAATGATAACATGGCTTCATAAAATTTGGGATAATAATACCTGATCCCTTTGACCTGAACTTGACAAGCTAGAGTCATGAAAATCTAAGCTTTGTCTAGAAAGCCAGAAACTATGATACAGGGCTAGTTGCCATAGTTGGGCCTCACAACTAAATTCCTCATAGACCACAGAGAATAGACCTATGTAGATGAGAGTGAAGCCACCGAGGTTGGGCTGAGTCAAGAGACTGAAGACCACGACAGAGGATGGCGCAGAGAGAAGTGAATGAGAACTGTCAGATCCATAACCTTCTAGCTTTCTACCTGGCAGATCTCATCCTTGCATTGCCTACACGGCGGCTCGTAATAACTTTTCCAAAGTAGAATCTGAATTTCTTAGATTTATTTGTAGACTCTTAAAACAGAGACCAACATTCTTTAACATGATCCATACGTTTCACATGGTGTTTCTTCAACACAAGTTTCATTGTGTTTCTTTCACAGTGCATCCTGATGCAGACCATCCCTTACAGAAGACCCCATTCAGACCATCTTTGCAGAAAACCCCTTTGCAGACTATCCCTAAAGAAGACCATTTACAGGCCATTCCTTGCAGAAGACCCCATTATAGAACATCTTTGCAAAAGACTCCATTGCAGACTATCCCTTGCGGAAGACCATTTATAGGCCATCCCTTTCAGAAGACACCATTGCAGACTATCCCTTGACAAAGACCCCATTTCAGACTATCCCTTAAAGAAGACCATTTATAGGCCATCCTTTGCTGATAACTCCTCATTCTCCACCACAATCCCAATACTCAGTTCTTAGTCATTAGCATTCTCTATTCCACCATGCTTTAGTCTGGAATGTTCTTTGTTCTGGTCTGACTTTTTTTTTTTTTTTTTTTTTTTTTTTTTTTTTTTTTTACATAGGTAACTCCTAATGTTTCTTCAGATCCCTGCTTATTTGCTGTTTCTTTAGGAAAAAAATACCTTCTTTCTTTAGTCTAACTAACATAATTATAGAGGAAGGATCAGAATCTTCTCGATTAGAAATACGTCAGTGTTGAAAGGCTTTTCTTTTCCTCTTTTAACTCACTCAAGCCATGAACCATAAACCTGTGATTTTTTTTTCCCCCATGAATGATGTTATCTTAATGCAATATTTCATTCTGGTAACTCTCAACCTACCACTGTGATATGATTTATTTACGTGGATAATGAGTGGAAATGAAGCATTGTAATGAATTCACCATAAACCCAGTGTAAATAAAAACTTTATGTGGTAGTACAACCTCATATCTCATGCAACTCATTTGCATAATAGTCTTTAATTATAGTCGAAATACTGTAGAAATGCTAGGCAGGGAGGGTGTGATTCAGAATTTCTCTGGCTGAAAGAATTATACTCGATACATGTTGGTTGAAGCTACAAATTATTTAGTCATGTCTGTAGGGTAGGGTTTTTTTTATACTAGTTGGTGCTTTGTTTAGGAAGTGTGGAGTTCAAATATAATTTGAGATCTATTATTTTAAAATATTAAATTATATTTTTCTGTCTCAAATTATAATGTAGCAAAAAATTTAAATGCGTGACATGGTATCTAGGAGGACTTATTAAATCTTGAACATTTGAGGTCTTGCTAAGATTAGCTAAGATTAATTCCTTTATCAATAATTACAATTGGATGCTGTGGTATACAAGTAATTAGCCTACCTCCCAAGCTACTCTTTGCACGAATAGCACACAAGCATCTGCAGAAACAGCATGGCTCATTTTGGGATTGACTGAGTAGAAGGCACAGGCTGTCCAAAATATAAGGAAACTATGATTAAAAACTAACTTTGGTTTTAATATGTTAATGGCATGGAAATAAGTGAGGAAATTGATTTTGAGGAAACTGGATTTGAAAGAAATGATAGCCATGCATATAGAAGCAATTAGATAAATTGTTATCTATTAAAATTATATATACACACATATATATACTTTCTATACATATATATTACATGTTACATGTTACATATTATATATCCCATGTATATATAAAAATGTGTTATAAAGTTACTAAGGTTTCTAAAATTTATATTCAAAATATGAATCATCTTCTTACAATGACAAATGATAGAGCACAGAGTGAGGAGACGAGTATTAAAGAAAAAAAGTCATTTTCAAGTAAACCAAGGAAGACTATTTAGAAGCTGGAATTGACAGGTTTGAGTATGAAAGAGATACTTCATATCTTCCGATTTACTTGAGAGGAAAGCATTACCAGAGTAGGCGGTAGTTCAATACTAAATACTCCATCAAAGATGCAAGATATTTTACTAGAAATTACCAGATAGTCAAGGCAGATTCGGTTCTACCCTCTCATCTTGAGAGAAGACCTCAAATATTTTAAGCTATTGTTCTTCCAAAAAATATGTCTTTCATCAAATGGAGTGGACTATGGTCTACATTTATATATTAAAACTTTTGAAGACAACAAAAAGTATTGCTCAAAGGAATCTGAGAAATCGTCACACTCATGAACCCCACATTAGAAAAACATAACTGATTTAAAAGAAAACAGAAAGGGGTTGGTATGCATGCTCTGTCCACGCAGCACCACACAAGTGTTTCCCCTTTTTCTGCAATCCAAGTGTGCTGATGCCAGAGCATCCAGGATTTAAGTATTTCCACCTATTGCTAATCCAGTGACAGACAAGCATCTCACTCCTGTGCTTTTGTTTTTGCAGTCCTACAGAATGCAGCAGATACAGGGTCACGGAGGCTTTCACCTAGACTTCATGGGAAAGACAATATATAATGGGATCAGGTTTCCTGCACCAGGTGATGTATGAAGCTGTAAGAGTATACCAGAAGTTGCAATGAAGACCATAAAATGTAGAGATGACAGGGGTAGGAATATGAACTGTCATCCAGGGAAGGCTATAGCCATTGAGTGAAACTAAATCCAGAGAGACAATCTTTGTGTGTGAGCCACAGGTAAGAGAGCCACAGAGAATGCATGCTAAAACCACTTGAAGTTCACATTACTCCATAATATATTCCAGAAGCTAGACATGAAACTATAAGGTTGAATGATTACTTTGTTAAGGGACAGTCTTGTTCAGTCACATCCCCCTTTCCATGTTCCATTCCTGCTTTAGAACCAAAGTATTGACTCTTTACTATTATAATTTTGAAATCTGGTTTGTGTTGTTAGTTTGTGGAAATCCATAGCTGATAGCTGGTCTTCAGTCTCAGAAGGAACTTTGAACATGAACTTTTTAGAAGTGTTGGAACTGTTAGAATTTCGGAGACTCCAGAAATGGATATAAATATTTGGGCACTGGGGGCTATGTTGAAGTTTGGGTTCCCAGGTGATAGACATAACCATTATGAGAAGATTGGTTCACAAAGCCACTGACATACTCAAGGGATCTACTGATGGATGCACACCTTGTTGGCACTTTGGGAAATGAGTCCTGGCTGGGAGAAATAGGCCATAGGAGAAATGGAATGCCCTTGAATGGTATGGTGTTCCTGGCATGTTCCTAGATTTTGTTTGGCTCCCTTCCCATCATGGAGTCGAGATTCCTCTACCACATGTGTGCATTACCATGATATTCTCCCTCACTAAACACCAAAGGCAATGGATCTATACACAGTGGAATATTACATTTTGAAAAACAGTATGAAATCATGTCATTTTTATCAACCCATTTTGAACAGTGTACTAGCTGATTTTGTGTGTCAACTTGACATAAGCTGGAGTTATCACAGAGAAAGGAGCCTTCCTTGGGGAAATGCCTCTATGAGATCCAACTGTAAGGCATCTTCTGAATTAGTGATCAAGGATGGGAGGGCCCATTGTGGGTGGTACCATTCCTGGTGGTCCTGAGTTCTATAAGAAAGCAGGCTGAGCAGGCCAGGAGGAACAATCCAGTAAGCAGCACCCCTCCATGGCCTCTGCATCAGCTCCCGCCTCCAAGTTCCAGTCCTGTGTAAGTTCCTATCCTGACTTCCTTTGGTGGTCAGCAGCAATGTGGAAGTGTAAGATAAATAAACCATTTCCTCCCCAACTTCTTTCTTGGTCATGATGTTTTGTGCAGGAATAGAAACCCTGACTAAGACAAACAGAAAATCATCATGTTAAGTGAAATTCTAGTCACATAGCTAGAGTTATATTTTGTGCATGGTATTTCACTCATCTCAGAGCACAGGAGAGCGAAATGACTGTTATCAGAGGCTGGGAAGAGTAGAAGTAATGAAGAAATGGAAAACGAAGAAAGGAAATGAATTCTGACATGTAGGTAGACATAAATAAGAAATTCTGAGTCACTGTTTCATGGTGAGGTGACTGAAGATCATATCAATACATCCGATATGTAATAAAGCAAGAGAAAGGCGTTGGACGTTTCCCCCATGAGAAATTGTTGGAGACAATAGATATGTCTGATTTAAAAATGATACAATGTATATATTTATATAAAACATAACATGGTAAAGAGTATAAGAACTGTTTTATGTATTGTTTAAATGTAAATTTTAAGTATATGTATATAAAATTGGTAAATGTATAAAATAAATCTAGACAAAAAAATCGGTTTAATGCTATCTGTTGGAGATTTTAGGAAAATCTACTTCTATATTGTAGAATTCTATGATCTACTACCAAAGGGCAAATTCTGTTGAACTAAAACAAAGTTCATAATCACTATTATTTGTCAAACCAAATATGTAAATTCAGTTTCTATAAACAGAGCTAAAACTCCTTAAACAGAGAGACAATCAACTTCATCTAGAAATGTTAGTACATTTTCATCTAAAGGACTCTTTTACCTTAGTAGACATTACTTACTTTAATACAAATCAACAACTAGTAACATTGTAACCTCGTGGGTTACCATGTGCCAGTTCAATTGTATTAAAATATTTAAAAATTTGGTGTGGGTGGGTTTTTTTCAACACGACAAAGACATTAATAGGATTTTAATGACTTGAATATTAGCATTTCCTCATCCCATTTTACCATAAACTGAGTCACTGAATACTGTCTGGAAGTGTCAATCCTGAGCTACCACCCATTTTGGGACACAGTGATGCACCCATTGCTGTCATGATGGGGGAATCAGCTCCCAGTCTGGAGCCTGGTCTTCTTGAATACCACATAAGTGGAAATATAGAAGATAAAGTTTTATGTTTGTGTGAAAGAAAACTCAGAAAATGAAAAGTTAAAAGAAAAAGAAAGAAAGAAAGAGGGAAGGAAAGAAAGAAAGAGAAAAGTGAAATATGACAGAATATGACAAGAGAAGAGAATATGACAGAGCACGCGTCAAAAAAAAAACTGGATACAAGGAGAAGACAAGGAAAATGGAGAAAGAAAGATGTGGGATTTATGTTAAAAATTCTGCATTAAATATAAGGAAAATGGCTAGACAGATATCAAATACAGGCTGTAAGCAGTGGAATTCCTTTCTCCAAACTTTATCCCAAATGATGCAAATTTTTGTACTCCTGACCCTAAAATCTACCACCTCCCAGCTTCACCAGGCTGAGCTTATCTCATGCCCTTCAGTGCTTGAAATACGATGCATTAGATGCTGTTACTTCACCTTGATAGTGAGTATACACGTTTCATCAGCTGAACTCCCTGCTCTAAGTTTCATTTTGTTGGTGGTATTTTTGTAATTCTTTAATTATTTTACTCATATTTGGGATCTCACATTTACAGCTGTCGAATTTCAAATCATCCATTGATAAACTACAGTCTGTCAATATGGTTAAACCTGCATCCTATTTCCTAAATAATTCACAGCCTACTCACGTTTTTTGTCATTAAGCTTTTTAACTGGCTATTTATACTTCCTCTGTAGTTGCTCATGAAGACCCTGCGCTAGCTAGTTTAGTGTCAACTTGACCCAAGCTAGAGTCATTGGGAAAGAGGGGACCTTAATTTTTAAAAAATTGCCTTCACCAGATTGGCCTTTTGCAAAGCCTGTGGTGCACTCATTTGGTTGATGATAGGTACAGAAGGGTCCAGCTCACTATGGACAGTGCCCCCTCTCCAACAAGCAGCTGGTGCTGCAAGATGCTAAAAGATGCCTTGAGAAAGCCCCGAGAAACAAGCCAATAAACAGAGCACCTCCATGGCCCCTGCATCAGTATCTTCCCCCTGCTTGAGATGCTCCCCTGACTTCCCTGGGTGATGAAGCTGTAAGATGAAATAAGCCCTTAAAGCCCTGTGGTGGTTTGAATAGGAACTGCCTCTGTAGGCTCATGTATTTAAATACTTAGGCAGGCTTAGGAGGTGTGGCCTTTGTGGAGTAGGTGTGGCTTTGGTGGAGTGGGTGTGGCCTTGGTGGAGGAAGTATGCTACTGGGGTTGGCTTTGAGGAGTCTCTCTCCCAGCTGCCGGCAAAATCCCAATGTAGAATTTTCAGCTTTCTCCACCACCAGGTCTGCCTATGTGCCTACATGCTTCCTGTCGTGCCGATATCTCGGACTGAACATATGAATATGTAAGCAAGCCTCATCTAAATGCTTTCCTTTACAGCAATAGAACCCCCGACTAAGAGAGAAGTTGGTACCGAGGAGTGGGACATTGCTGTGACAGGCCTGACCATAATCTTGTTGGCTGACTGTGGACTTTAGCACTTTGGATTAGGAAAGCAGTTGGATACATTAACTGGGGCTCAATGAAGCCTAGAAGACAGGAGGTTTGGGAGCAATGTAGGTTGTGACAGCCGGGCTCAAGGGTTTTCAGAGCGGAAGAATGTTAGTAATTGGCCTAGAGACCATTCTTGTGCTATTTTGGCAAAGAATGCAGCTGCCTTCTACTCTTCACAAAAAATAAAATAAAATAAAACAAAACAAAACAAATCTGCATGAGGCTAAATTGAAGAGTTTAGGATGAAAGGATTAAAGGCACTGGCAGAGGACATTTCAAAACAGCCTAGTTTGGACTGTGTCATGTGGCTCTCAGTGGTCCCCCTAATGCACATCTATAATGAAAAGGAGTGTGTTGAGTAACAAAATATTCAAAATGTAAATTTTGCAGAGAAAGGGAGCACAGGAAGTGGGAAGTGTAATGAAGCTAAATCTAGTGCTTAAGGAAATAAAATGTTTACAGAAAAGCCCAGGATGAAATGGAAAAGAGTGTTAGCCTCAGGGAAAGACCCCACCCATCAAAGCTTCCAACTTGTGAACAGGGACTTAAAAGCTTATACATTCTCAGCCTGTTGATCATGACCCCTTTGGGAAGTCAGACAACCTCTTCACAGGGATCACTTAAGACGATCAGAAAGCACAGATATTTACATTATGTTGTGGATAGCCCCGGCCTTGTATTTTGATAATAATTCCCCTTTCCTGTGAAGGGCTGCAGAGGAGGTGTGAGAAATCACACAGGTGATTTCTAGTGAACCTTCTGCCCATCTTAATTTGTAAAATAAAGGCTGGAGCCAGTGATTGGGCAGAGGAAAAGGAGGTGGAGATATAAAGGTTGGTGGAAGAGAGCAGGGGTGAGGAGGACTGGAGGAAGAAAATGGAGGAGGAAGATGGAGATGATGATGATGACTGGGGAGAAGAGAGGAGAGAGAAGACAATGGAGGGCAAAGGAAAAGGCTGACTGGGAAGCAGGAGGTGGAAGGACAAACACAGGGTCTGGAAAATCCTCAAGTTATAAGAGTCTCATAGCTGGGGAACAGAGTAGTGTAGGGGTATCTGTCCAATCTAGGCTTACAGAATATAAGTACTGAGTTGTGTTTTCATTGACCGGTCCTAATTGTGTTGGAGATTTTAAGTATCTCCCACTACAACATTACAACCCATAATGGTAGCAAAATTACAATTATAAAGTAGCAGCAAAAATAATTAATGTTTGGGGTCACTACAACATAAGCAACTGCATTAATGGGTCACAGCATTAGGAAGGTTGACAACCACTGGCTTAAGCCATGAAGAAAACCATTGAAAACAGAAAGCTGGTGAAAATGTACTTGAGTAGGGGGAGACCAACGTCCAGTACCAGAAACCAGAAGAACTTGGCAACTTCATCCATGTGGTTCTGGCTTTAGAGTTAAAGATACAAGAAAAGAGGTTCTGGTTAGTCAACAAAATGATGGACTGGGTATTAGGACTATCTCATACCTCACTGATACAAATAGGCATAATTATGCTCTAATTGTATTTAGAGAGAAAAGTTTTATTTTAACAGGAAGGGTAATATGTAGGAGGAGCCAAGGGGGAAGGAGTACCAAGAGGAAGAGAAAGAGTAAGGAGAGGAGAAGAAGGAGAGGAGAAGCTAGGTGATGAGAGAGAGAAGGAGAGAGAAAGAGGAGGGGGCATGGAGGCAGATGTTCACGTGTCTCCACCAGTCAAAGATAGTTGATATATCTAGGTTGGGTATTGGGATACACTTCTGACTGAGCATTACCAAACTTATAAAGCCTTTGATTAACATTTTTTAAAAAAATTGTATAAAAGCAAAAAGGAAAAGGGGGCATGGGATAGGGGTTTTCTAGGGAGGGGAAATGGGGAAAGAGGATGGCATCTGAAATGTAAATAAAATATCAAAAAAAAAAAAAAAAACCCATAACAACAACAACAAAAAAAAGAAAAGGTTGTGGAATCTCCCTGTGTGACTAAGAAAAACCATTGAGGCCAAGCATATGTCAGTAGTGTCCTTGCATGGAGGTCCAGAGAAGCCTTGACTGCCTCGGAGACCACAAGATGTCAGAGATGCCAGAACTGTGTGATACCCGTTGTGACAAGCTGCAGAATGGGTGTGGAACAGGCCCAAGAGCAAAGTTGTATGTTGCAGTCAATGAAGATGAAAATGTTTGAAGATCTGAAGAGCCTTTTGACTGCAAATGTGGAGACATAGACTTTTGAGTTTGCCCTGCTGGTTTTAGGCCTTTTTTCCCTTTCAGAATGGTTATATATTTTGTGCCACTGTAGTGTTGGCTCCTTGCCAGCAGGTCCAGGCAAGAGGAGAGCAGTTCTGGTCCCACAGGGTCTCCCCAGGGCTGAGAGGGATAGTGAGTGTCTTCGGCCCAAAACAAACACACTGGGCCAAGAGTCTTGTCAAAACAGGAACTCAACTTTATTGCTTCAGCCTCTTGCTTATATAAACTAGGAGCATGGGGGGGGGGATTTTTAGTGGGGCAAGATGACTTAGGAGGTGGGTAAGGGTGACAGAGGGTATGGGGTGACTGTCAGGGCCAATGGAAAAGCTCTACATTAGCAATGGCAGGGCAGAGGCAAGGCCAAACACGTCTTGTTGAGTCACCCCAATATAGAAGTGACTGAGATCTCAAAACTCGAGCCAGGCTCAGGTTTGTCCACAAGGCCCAAACCAGGGCTGAAATGGGGCCCAACACTCTATGTTGGAAATATGGAGTCTGTCTTTGTTTAGATTTTACAAGGAATTATAAGTAAGAGATTGCCAGAAGTCTCAGAAGAGACTTTTAAAGGTTTTGTTGTTGTTTCATTAATATTCCAACTATAATAAAGTTAATATTAGGAAAATTTTGTACATATACTTTAGTTACAGAACTGCATTAATAAATAAGTGTCAATTAAAATGCATGTAAGCATTCTACCTACTCTGTATCTGTGTCTGTCTATGTTTGTCTCTCTCTTCTCTCCTCTTCTCTTCTCTCTTCTCTTCTCTTCTCTTCTCTTCTTTTTCTTTTCTTCTTCTTCTTCTTCTTCTTCTTCTTCTTCTTCTTCTTCTTCTTCTTCTTCTTCTTCTTCTTCTCCTCCTCCTCCTCCTCCTCCTCCTCCTCCTCCTCCTCCTCCTTCTTCTTCTTCTCTCTCTCTCTCTCTCTCTCTCTCTCTCTCTCTCTCTCTCTCTCTCTCTCTCTCCCATCCGTGCTGCTTGCCAACCAAGATATAGACCTCTACTTCTCCAGCATCATGCCTACCTGTGTTCTTCCATGCTTCCTGCCATGATGATAATGTATTCAACTTGTGAAATTGTAAGCCAGCCTCTATTAAATGTTTTCCTTTATAAGAGTTGCTGTGGTTGTGTCTCTTCAAAGCTATAGAACACTGACTAAGATAATTACTGAGTTGAATTTAGTTATGGTGTTTTATCATACCAGTAGAAACCCTAACCAAGACAACAGTCAACAAGACAAGATCAAGAAAAGTATTTGAAAGTTTTTTCTATACTTTTGAAGTCTATCAATCAAGAGTATGTTGGCTACTCATCCAACAAGTTATAAAATATATCTTAATAGGGTTTAGTATTTAGATATCAGATTCAATTTTTATAAGTAAAATAAAATCCTTGCCAAATATTTTATTGAAATATATCCTCACTATATGAACTGTAAAAACTACATAACTTCCCACTTAGAACTACTAAACAGAATATAGCCCAAGTCTTATGTGGTATTGCTGGTAGATTATTTTAATATTCCCCTTAAATGCCAATAAAAATGTTTTTCACTGGTATATTTTAAAGTTATAAAAAGTGATTTTAAAACTAAGGTTAGTTAATTCTTAGCATTAACTCAGCCATCTGCTTTATATACAGTATATCAGTAGTAGAGGGACTCCACAGATGGTTATGTGCACACATCTCTGTCTTCTTCTCAAAGAAGATGAGCCTTGTGGTCACAATTGGGAGGGAAAAGCTGAGCTCTGATGCAAGTTATACTTGTAACTATCTTAGTGGAGGCATCATGTCTTTGCTAATTCCAGTTTCACCTGATGTGCATATAAAATGTAAAGAGATTAACCGACCAGCATTCCCCAAAGTGCTTGGACAATTTTAGCTCTATTGTTCCAGAGAAACTGCAGAGAACAGAATGTCTACGGCGAAACCTCTGGATGGTGTCAATAGACATCTTTACTATGGCGTCACAGGAACGTTAAGATTAACATTCAAATTTTCTCTCCAGGAAAAAAAAAAAAAAAAGCCTACAGTACTAATTCTCACACTTCTTCAGGCATGGGGCACCTTCACTGCCTTGTCTTGTTCATTGATGTTCCTTGCAGCACATGTTGGAAATTGTAGGAAGACACTGGGGGACCTGTCTGTCACATCTGTTCCATGGGATTCCATCATTATCACATAGTCACAATCCTCTTAACCAACACCTAAGATACAGAATTTTCACAAGAAAGGTGGAATCCAAGGAAACTGAACACAAGGGATAGCATCAGTATATTTGAACCACCTAAATTAGAACTTTGATGTCTTTTAACTGTAAGGACATTCTGAGTGCACTCATGGCCTATGGGTTCAAAACAGACTCCGTGAACGCTATCAAAAAAGGTGATGTGATATGTTCTTATTCTTCAGTGTGGCTATGGAGTCACAATAAATTTCAGGCAGAGAAGGAAGATAAAGATTTAAGGTAGATTCAGTATAAGATGGATATAAATACATAAGGGTAAATGCCTGATTAAAAAGGAAGTGGGCTTTTCAACTGGCCGTTGTGTCAAAGGACAGTAGATTTTAGCTAGAAAGGATATGATACACAGATCCTATGAACATTGTGATGACTTTTGTAAGTAGCAAAATACACAATATAATGAAAACTAGCATTGTTTTAAGTGCTCTCCCAAAATGTATAGACAATATATGTATAAGGAGTCCAT
This sequence comes from Arvicanthis niloticus, assembly GCF_011762505.2. NCBI lineage: Eukaryota > Metazoa > Chordata > Mammalia > Rodentia > Muridae > Arvicanthis > Arvicanthis niloticus. The sequence goes on from NC_133429.1 coordinate 47,127,817, forward strand.
ATGAAAAATGATTTGCAGTACACGTTACACAGCATGTATGTGTGTACACCAACATAGGGTACATAACATACATACATACATACATACATACATACATACATACATTTTTAGTTGAAAATTACAGACAAGATAAAATCATTTCAAAAAAAACCAGAAGAAAGCTAATTGTTTTATTTAAATATTCTGGCATGTTCTAGTTGAAGAATATTAAAAGAATTCTTTCTTTTCTTCTCCTCCTTCTCCTCTTCCTCCTCCTTCTTCTTATCCCTTCAGTGTTGTCACCTTTTTCTTAACAAAGGTGTTAATGGAAGAATGGATTAGCAATAGACAATGTAAACATGAACTTTTGAGAAATGTGGTTCATCTTTAACATATATTTATCCCCAGAATGTTGTTCCACCCCTCGTTTTTTGTTTGTTTGTTTGTTTGTTTTTAATCTGTGGCACCTGTGCACCCTGATCCTTGAAAAACTAGGAAGACAGTTGCTCTCTGTCAAAGTAATTTTCAGTAATAAACCTCATATGTCTTAAAGGCATTGTGGGCACAGCTTCTGGGCACAGTACCTCTGGGAACTCTTTTTACTACCTTTCCAGGGTGAGAACTCAGTGAATCCATACCGCTAAAGCTGGGCTAGAAGGGGAACTAGGTGCTAGGGACACAAAGACAAATGAGACATTGCTCCTTCCCTCAGGGCCTTTGTGTTCTGGTCATAAAGTTCAGCCTTCCAGGGTGGAGCATGCTGTGGAGAGCTTAGTGGGGAGAACTAAGCCTAGTGCCAGCCAGAGGAGCTTTAAGGAATTCTCCAGGATGAACCAAATTAGGGAATTCAGGAGGACACTCCCAACAGAAGCTCAGGGTGCAGTGAGAAAGAAGGGAAAGCATGACAAGAAGAAAACTAAAATGGAGGAAACATGAATGTTTGGAGGTCAGAGGATAGATCCCAGCTGTCTGTCGCCTTTCTGCTCCCGGGTGCTCTTCTGTCACTGTGCCCAGCACACACTAGGTTTAGTCCGTCATGTGGTCTGTCTTTCTCTTGTTTATGTGGAAGCTCATGTTGCTCACAGGTTGAAATTACTCTTCCAGACTTTATATAACTACAATTCATAGCTAGTCCTGAAATCCAAACAAGTATCCCCTTTCTGGGGAGACCTTTCCAACCTTCTAGAATCTTCGATTCTCACATCATCCTCTCTCCTTTCTGCCATCTGTCACTGTTGCATTATATACTAATTTGAATTTTTTTTTAAATTTATTTTCACACACAATCCATTTTAATTACATTCTCCCATTATCTTCACTTGTTATCCTCTCCCTCCTATCAAAACCCTGTTCTTAACAAGTCACCCATCTGATTTCCTCTATCTATCTATCTATCTATCTATCTATCTATCTATCTATTGATCTGTATCATTCATCTATCATCTATATCTATCTGTATCATCTATCTATCTCTCTATCATCTATTTATGTCTATCTATCTCATGTGTGTGTGTGTGTATGAGTATATGTGTCTGTGTGTGTGATGCTGCATTTACTGTGGTTAATCACACGACTATGAGTGTTTTTAATTTCTTAAGCAAGAGAAACTTACAAATGTTTACTATGCTGAGGTATATTGTGCCCTTCCCCCAGGCCTGAGCAGGCCTGGGAGTCTTTTACCACAATAGACCAAACAACAGTAGGACCTAGGAGAGGCATTGCATTGAGGCCTCGGTGCCCTACAGTCTGTTACAGGAGCTAAGAAGAATGGACAGCCTGCTGAGCTAGCCTTAACACCTTCTGGACTGCTATCTCCTAACCCAGCCCCTGGGCTGAACCGAGAAGAGACTCTGGGGGGCGGGGCTTCCCCTTTATATGTGAAAGCAAAATATTAAACTTCAGGCCTTGATCAGAATACTTTGTCTTGACCCCATGTTTCTCTCGCCCTCCATTCCTGTTCATTTCCAGGCTTCCTCTCAGGTGTACCCGGTTCCTGTAGCTGCTGGCGGCTACAGTATATGACAGCAGTAACTTGAGGGATAAGCAACCATCGACTGCCTGGAGTCCCTTACCGATTCTCTCTCCCATCCATGAGGTAACGTTGAGTCAAGTCTTGAGCGAGTCGTGAGTGTGAGTGCAATGGTCATGCCATGTCCATAAGGCCATGTTTCAGGATAATTCTCCCATCTTCTGGCTCTAACAATTTCTCCTTTCCCCTTTTCACAGTCTTCCCTGGACTTTGAAGGGAGTCACACACATGTCCTATTTAGGTCCACGTTCTCAACAGTCACGTTTTTTTCAGCTCTTTGTCTCCTTATGAGGACATCCCGCCTTATCTGCCCACGCCAAAAAGAATCTTCTCTGATCAGGGCTGAGAGCAGCACTCACCTATGACAATAAACATAATCATTCGTAGGGCGGTTTAAAATGTCACATACCAGATGGCATTCTCTGTGAAGTCAGACTCTGCCTCTCCCACTCAACATGTACCCCCATGACCTAGCAATGTACTTTCATATAGAAATATTGTTGATTAAATGCACATGACAAATATGGAGAAATGAGACATGAGACAGTAGATATTGCGTGTAAAGTTGAGAATTTGTCTTTTATCTTTTAGTTATATCAGTTTTACTGAAGCCCCATGGGAGAAATTAAATCTTTAAAAAGAAAGAGTATATTATAAAGACGGTCATGACTGCATGTTAAAAATTTATCAGAGTGAAATGAGACTAAGGAGCTCACTTAAAGGTTACCACAAAAATTCAAGAATAAAATGCTGGTCACCGGAACTGGCAAAAAGGACAGGAAAAGGCCAGTCTGTTTAGAGTTAATGCCTTTTACTTATCATGGAGAACACAGAGTCTTTAAGACATTTTCTAATCTCTTTTCTGTTGCTGTGTTACTATTTTGTATTGTATAAACCACTGCTTATATGCATACATTTATTAAAACTCTAATTGCATATATCTCAAATACTATTTTTATTATTATTTTTCTTGATACATAAATGTTTTCATAAAGGTAATCTTTTTTATAAAAATGGAGCAGAAATTTATTAGGTTTCAACAGCTCATAAGCCAAACCAATGATTGAATTATTTTATTTAAAAATCTAATTTTATCAATAATGTTATTTTATTTCTTTCAATAATGTAGTTATCATTGAGAGAACTTAAATTTAATATTTTTATCATTTATAATTGGTTTTTGTCTGGATAAAGAAATACTTGAATTTTAACTATGTATAATTAAACTTCAGGTATTACTTAAAATATGAATAATGATTTAAATTAGATATATGTTTTGTCCATAATAAAATTTGTGTAAATGACTTTGGATTTTTTGGGGATATAATATAATACTATATAAAAGAGAATTTTTGACTCATTTATCTAATTAATAAAAATGATCTCTATGTCTGTGCTGTGCCAGAAGTGATGCATGTCTTCACAGGTGTCAGAGCTAGAAAATTATCAGAGACAGAAGTACAGACAACACAAATTCAGACGAAGAATTCTAAGTTTACAAATTGTAGGACTAAATCAAATCAGGAAAAACAGAGAGCAGGTATGGTGTGGTTTCAGGAACAAAGACTTCCGGGAAGACTAACTGAATGCCCAGCTGCAGAGGGAAGACTTGAGGGGATGCAAAGCAGAAGCAGCTGTCACTCAGCCAGTAGATGTCTCTAAGGGAGAAACAGAGTGAATGAAGACTCTCTGGTAGAGAAGTGTTAGCAGAGGCTGCTGACACCTGCTGAATAAAAGGGATTAGATAAGATGAGCTGAACACTGGCAAAAATAAAACTTCTTCTAAGAGAAACAGAGTTTATAACATGGGAGGGGTGTACAGAGTTGGTACTTCTGGGAAATTTGTACTTTTTTTTTTTTTTTGATTTTTGAGGGATCACTCTGCACCCTAGGGTCGGTCTAGAACTTACTATATAGCAAAGGCTCACAATGAACTTCACTGGAGCACAGCCAGTTGGATGTGTACAGTTTGATCAACTAGTCGTGGTCTTCGCCATCAGTCTGGATACTACTTTAGATAAAAATGGAGAAATGTTTTTACAAAGTTATCATATTAAACTCTAATATGGTACAGATACTGGGAGAGTTACAGAATACTGCAGACCACAAATTAATTAGAAACCATACTATAATAATAATCTGAAGTTATGTAATCTTTTGACTGTGGGGGGTCCTAAGCAGTGAAGAGCAGGTAATAGACACATTAAAACTTTTCATTAAAGTAAGTGTCACATAAGATAAAAGTAACAATAAATAAAGAACATAATTCAGTGGTATTATATGAATGTGTATGATGTACAACCATCATCTTTCTAGATTCAAAGCACCTTTGTCCCTCAAAATTGCAATTTTAAGTTCTGAAGTCTGACAGGCCAACTCTCAAAAGGTGATGAATGGACTCCAGTGGTTTGTTGATCACACAGTAGGGAAATATGTATGACTATAACTGGACAAGATCAAAAACAAGAGGCCACGGGTGATATCCTCAGAAACACTAGTACTTAAAGAACAGTTGCGGAGCTGGGAAGATGGCTCAGCATCTGAGTGTAGTTGTGTCAATCATAAGGACGGACTGGCATTTAGACCTCAAAACCCTCATCTGGTGACTCACAAATGCCTGTTACTCTGGATCCTCAGGATGTGATGCCCTCTCCTGGAACCAGAGAGTACCTATGAACACAAGCACACATGCCCCCACACAAACACAAGCACACATACACACACATACAAACACAAGCACACATGCCCACACACAAACACAAGCACACGTGCACACACACACATACACACAGACATATACATACACACAAACATAAGCACACACGCACACACAGAAGCACACGTACACACACAAGAATAAGAGAAATAAACATCTTTACATAACAAAGACAACCGAGATCATTACTCAGAGGACAGGAGAGAGAGAGGGGAAGAAAGATAGAGCAAACAAAAAGAATGAAGTGAAACGCTGTCATGTGCGAAGTAGAAAAGAAGGGAGGAACACAAAGTGGCCAGTGAATTTAGAGAAGAATCAGTATTGTTATTCAAGATGATCTGATATGTGGATGATGAATAGAGACAGGGAGAAGATAGGATGTGGACCTATAACTCTTTCAAGAGAACTGAGGTTGGTGAGGAGTGAGAGTTGGTATGGTATTATTGTTTTAAAGGGACATTTACTATCTAAGACCATGTTTGAACATGTGGAGTAATAAGCTGTTTTTAGGTTCTGGAAAAAAAAACTAGATATAAAGAGATTAATGGTAATGATGAGACAGGTGGTGAATAAATATCACAAGGAGATAGAAAGATGAAAGCCCTAGGGCTCAGAGGGAGGGAATAGTACTAGACAAAACAAGGAAGTTTAGCTTGACTATTCGGAGGAACTCCTAACAGAAAGAGCAGGGCCTTTCGCCTAGTCTTATTGTGACTTGTTATGGTGTGTTCAGTTGATATCACTGGGAGGCCTGCTCTTTTCTGAAGGAAAATGGAGGAGAAGTGAATGGGAGGGAAGAGGTGGACAAGATGAAGGAGTTGGGAAGGGGGAAAGGGGGAGGAAAGTACATGTGGGATGTAATATATGAAAGAATAAATTAATAAAAAGTAATATAAAATAGAAAAAGGAATACATATTAGACAAGCAGGAAAGGCAGAGATCATGAATCCTCACAGGAAGTGACAAAAGGTTCTTTGAAGATGGTCAGAAGTGCAGAGATGACAGTAGTTGACAGAAGACACAGACAGTGAGTGGCCAGACAACTATCCGGGGACAGTGATTTTCATTCAATAGGCAATGAAACCTAAATTACTGACTGTTTGTAATGGAGGTGACAGATAGCTATGTTAATCCATGGTTGTGGTCTTACTAAGTCTGTATAATGACCAAAGCAGAAACCAAACATCTGGAAGCAATGATTAAATAATAATTAAAAGGGGGAATGTTTGAATCTAGACTAAGGAACAAAATGAATTCAGGAAAGAACAAAGACCTGGGGAGAAATAAAACACCTTAAGGAAGTGGACCATCGAGGTGACTGACTGTTGCCAGGGACCTGGAGTCTTTAATTGGAGTCTTGTTACATAGAATCACAGCACAAGGCTTGGGTGTGGACAGCTTGCTAAGGCCAATGAAGTGAAGGCCAGCAGCACTGAAAAAAGCCCAGGACTTCAAGGGAGAGATGTTGACTACATAACTATTGATAATCAAAGAAGACAGGGCAATTGGGATTAAAAGAGAAAGGTTCTAAATTTTTGCTTCAAGGATAAGTGTTATGTGGCCAGAAGGCCAGAGTCACTAGAAGAACAGAGAGTAATATAGATTAGATAATCCTCATGTGCCAAAAGGTTATTGACAGTCTTTAGATAGAAACTGAGAGACACCAATGAGGGTATGGTGATGGGATGGAAGCCAGGTGACTGGAAGGGCGGGGGTGAGGGGGAGGTACAGAATAGATGCTTAGAGAGGCGCCATGGAGGACCCTGTGCTCTTTAACATAAAGTAGACAGCTGAGACATTGATCCACTGAGGAAGTCCAAACTCAAAACAGATTCCTCAAGGTAGGGGTGCAGATACTAAATCAGAGAATGTACAAAATTAATTAGTGACAATGTGGAAGACTCTTGAGTCATTGCCTTAGACAGTTACACACTCACACACATGGGGGGGAGGGAGAAAGAGAGAAGAGAGGGGAAGGGAGAGAGGGAGGGAGGGAGACACACACACACGGGGAGAGTGGGAAAAAGAGAGGGAGGGAGAGAGGGAGAAACAGAGGGAGGGAGAGAGGGAAGAACAAAGGGAGGGAGAGAGGAAGGGGGAGAGAGGGAGGGAGGGAGAGAGAAAAAGAGAAAGAGAAAGAGAGAGAGAGAGAGAGAGAGAGAGAGAGAGAGAGAGAGAGAACATCAACTTCCTGACAGCTCAAGCTTGTAAGTTCTACCCCAAAGGAGGTAAGCCACAGATGAAACCAACAGGGGTTCTGGTTCTATTTCTACAGAGTGCATGGCAGAAATTACAGTTTGTCTGTAGGATTCTGAAAAGTATGGAGGCAAAGGGCTCTTCCTTCCTCCTTCCTCCTTCCTCCTCCTCCTCCTCATCTCCTTCTTTCCTCCTCTCCCCTTCCTTTCCCACCCTGTGCCCCACAGAAGCTCCGGGGAGGACTCTCTGAAGCCCAAGAATTCGATTGCTATGCTCTTCCAACAAAAGCCACACCCAGACAGCAGCATTTGAAGGACTTGACATATTCAACCCCCTCGGCTTCTTCTTTAAAAGTTGCATAGCAGCCAGGCGGTGGTGGCACACACCTTTAAATCCCAGCACTTGGGAGGCAGAGGCAGGCAGATTTCTGAGTTCGAGGCCAGCCTGGTCTACAGAGTGAGTTCCAGGACAGCCAGGGCTATACAGAGAAACTCTGTCTCGAAAAAGCAAAACAAAACAAAACAAACAAAAAAAAGTTGCACAGCAATCACAAATAAACAAGGACATGACACTGAGCACAATCTCCTGACTAACTCATGCTGATGCTACCAAAAGCTTCGTATTTTTTGGAAGAGTGCAGCTTGTCTCAGAACCACCAGCTGGCCCTGTTTTGATCTTTCTGATGAAGACTTAATTAGAAACCTGATTCTGTGGGATATTTTACTACCTGAGTCTCCTTCAAACTGGATGTGTAAGGTAAAATCTAAAATTGCAGTGACCTCCAGCAGTGACTCTTACAGTTGAGAATTATTTATTTTTTTTTTTTTTTTTTTTTTTTTTTTTTTTTTTTGCTTTCTTCACACTCATTCCTTTCTTCTTCATTCACTGCTGTTTTAACTTGTATCCTTGGCACCTCCTGCCCAAGTTACACTTTGTTGATCGTTCTAAGGCCCTAGTATTTTTCTCCCTTTACTCTAATACGAAGTGAGCTGGAATTAACTCTATATCTGGAACTGACCATCAGGAAAGCCCCTGGACATCCTTTTCCTTCCCCTAAGACACTCTCCTTGTTGAGCACTGAGATCTTGCAGAACTGGTTGCCAGGTTAACTTGCAGCCTAGTGGCTCCTTCTGACACGTGTGGCCTCTTACAGGGCTAAGACTACACCTTGTGCTTTCCTTCCTTTACATTTTGGGTTCTTTTGGCCTCTTTTTAAAATTCAGTTCAGTCTATCTCTTGTACCTCTGTTGAGTTCATGCCTATTCTTCTGAAAGTATTGCTCTCTGTCGTGTCTTTATTATTTGTTCTCTCCCAAAGACTTTTATTTTGCAAAATAAATGTTTCTCCTTTGAACTATTAGTGAATGTGGCTCATGGGGACAGATGAAGGGGCAAACACGTTGACGGTGACATTTCCTCACGTAGAGGGCAGAGGAAAAAGGTGGCTTAGTAGGCTAGGTGTAGCCATTTTTTACCTGGAACACAGTAGAGAATTTCCAGGACAAGTTCTTGCAAGCTTGGAGTACACAACTTTTATATCAATTTGGTTACATGTCTCTGTGTCACCTCTCAACTCTCCTTTCTCCAGTGATGCCATAAGCTCGTGTTATTCTCTTATTGGAGGCCCCTCCCTCTCAACCCAAATCCTACCAGCTTGGCTGCTAAAGTGAAGATAAATCTGACTCTTCATAAATCATCGTTAGGAAAGATGTGAGCCATTAAAATACAAATCTAAACCAAAGCTGTGTGTGTTGATAAATTATAGGTGATGGTCATATCTCAACCCACCATGGGAAGTCAAAAATATGTTGTCAAGAATTCACTCAATATATCTAACCTATCAAACACCATAGCTTGCCCTCATGGCTGATTGGAAGCTGAGGGTTACAGCCAATACCCAGCATCACGGACCAGGGTGGCTAGTGATTGCTAGCCTGGGAAGTCACCATGCATCAGAACTAGAAACATGATTTCTGTGGAAAGCACTTAACTTTTGCACCGTTGTAAAGTTAAAATCAAAATGGCAAAGGAAGAAGCCTAATTTTCATAGTTCACAGATACCATTGTTTCTATGAGAAAATTTTAACCATCCACTGAACAATAGTTGCCTCTAAGTGATATTAGCAATGGTTAAGTGATACAGGATCAAAGCACAGAAATCAATGACACTTCCCTGAAGGGAAAGTGAAAATGGTTTTGTAAAAAGTAGTTGTCATTTGCCTTAGCATAAAAATGATATAAAATGTACAATAATCCGCTCTTGCCATAGAGACCACTGAGGACTGCCATGCTTGGTGATCTCGTAACAAATAACTGCAGACTGGGGCGGTTTAAACAAACAAACAAAAGCTTACTTCATATAGATCTAGAGGCTACAGAGAGCAGGATTCTGATGAGGTAGGTTGAGTATTGAGGTCTCTTCCCTTGTTCTTCACAGGGCTCTCTTCCTGCTGTAAGTCACGATTTAAACTCATCCATCTTGATGGCTATCTTGACAGAGCTGGTCCCTCCGTGTGGCATCTTGACCACCTCACAACAAGAAAGAGGTATCTGGTCTTTCCTATGGTCACACATCCCACCATCCTCTATCGTACTCATTTATATACCTCTATATTGAGGCTAAGAGAAAAGTCAGGGATGGGCCACATGTGTCTTTCTCAAGAGGGCTACAGCCATCAGGTATTTCTGGCCAGCTTGTAGGAGGCTTTTACTGGTTACCTCCTTTGAGGTTGGGTCTTTATTTTACCATATTTTCTGTTTAATGTGTGTGTCCATATTGTGGGTGGGGGCATTTATGCTTGTGGGTATGTGGAAACGTGAAGTCCAGTCAGCAGTTTCCTGTGGTCTCTCTTCACTGTGCTGAGATAGTCTTTCACTGAACCTGGAGCCCTTTATCTGCTGGGCCATCTGCCCAGCCTAAGTGATCTCCAAATCAGAATATTTGATTCTATTGCCTGAATGAAGTGATGTGTAGATTCTGGCTGGATATTAAACTCTCACTCTCTGGGTGTGTATCTCTCTCTGTCTCTGTCTCTCTCTGTCTCTCTCTCTGTTAAAACACACACACGCATGCATATGCATACATACACACAAGATAACAAAAGATAAAACCCTTAGCTTCTGAATCTATGGGTACAAGTGTGGTCTTCTTGTACTGACTTTGGCCATATCAAGAGCCAATCTTGCCTAAGTGATCTTGGTTGTCTAGGATATCCAAGGATGGACCACAAGACAAACAAAAAACTAACGACAAACAAACAAACAAACAAAAGTCTTTCCCCTTTCTCTTAGCAGAACATATTTTAGGATGCTCTAAAATGGGCCAAACTTTAGTGTATGAATCCCATGCAACCAAATTCAACTTTTCAATTTGTTTCTGTCGATGGTTCATGAGCTTTACAGAGACAAGGCTCACCTCCCTTTCTGCTGAGTAGTGGTTCTCGACCTGTGGGTCACGACCTTTTTGAGAACCGCTGACCCAGAGCCTGGGAGAGGAGGGCTAAGGAAGGAAACATACTCTCTTATGCCCTTACAACCCTTCCATAGAATTCTGCCTTGCGCTTGGCCCGCTTAACTCCTTTCTACTTAGTATTAGCCGTGGTGTTTTACCCAACACATGCTCTTACAGCCAGTTTTCACCCTAACCTTGAAACAGCTTGGGTTTTTCCTCACCTTCTGATTTTGTTCTTAGCAGGGAGTTTTTGATTGTATTTTCTACCAGGTCATCCCAAGCCTCCACAAGCACACAGCCCTTTCACTACACTTCCTCCGAGCGAGCTCTGCCTGTTGTTTGTTGGCTAACCTTTGGCAAAGGAGGGGAATAGGAAACCGAAGGGGTTTGCCTCATGCCTTCAGTCTTCCACACGTCGGTCTGCATCTCTTACCCACTGTGTGTTTTTCTCCAGACTCACCTTTATGAAATTGTGCCTTCATTTTTCATTTGCTTCATTCTTTTTTTCAGGTGGTAAGAGATAAAAAATTAACCTTATAAATAATACAATCAGAAGGAAAATAGCCAACTCTTATCCTGCTTTGTACTACCTAGTAAAAAGGCTTTTTTTTTTTCAAATTTATGTGACAAACAAGATAATAAATACAACAAAAATGTTCTAACACTTAAAAACAAAACGTGGTTCCTGAATAATATATTGTAACTACTAAGCTTGTGTACTCTGCCAAATATTTATGTGACAGCTAAGAAATTATCCACACAATGAAAGGGAAACTCAATAGTTTTTCTCACTTAGGCTTAATGGTTATGCACGAATGTGTTTGTATGTGTATTTGATGGGGTCTTGTATTATCAGAAATTTTCAATTATTGTAAATCTAGAGCTAGTGTATCTTACGGAGACAGCCTCTTTCTGTGTGAGGCTCTGAGCAACGAGCCTAGCCATCTTGAGGTTTGCTTTGTTTCTGTCTAATGTGATTATTTTGTCTCAGCGACTGTGCACATTCTATTGTAATTAGTGTCAGCGCTAAAGTATAAGCACTTCTCAATTACTTTACCAATTATACATTAAATTACTACCCCGAAGAAGCCTAGCGGAAAAGAAACATTTTAAAATCCTGAGATCGCCATTTGTTTTCTCAAAAGGAACAACAATGACAAGGGACCGTGGGAGAGCTGAGCACATAGAGGCAGTTTCAGCTGCGTCTGAGCTCCTGAGGTTCAGCTTCCAGGTCCCTTCATGCAGAGAGAAGTCAGGCTGTTCTTGGACCTCCGTGTGTACACTATGGCACATGCACTACCCCGCCCCCACATGCACACATTCACAAACTCACACACAGATAAATATATTTAATTTAAATTAAAAAGAACAGAATACGGTCACCATGCACTAATGTGGATACCTTATATGCTGGAGAACTACCAACTGCTCTTTTAAATACAATTATAACTTATTTTAAGACACTAAATGTTTATATCCGAGTGTGGGGTACTTTTCTATACCAGATAGAATGTCAAACTAAAATAACTTTTGTAAACTATAACGTATGAGAATATATTAAGGGCATTTACAGATTGTATACAAATAAATAAATGCTTTTCCCATGAAAAGCCTCCTTTTTTAGTTGAAAGGGTTGGTGGCCCCATGAGGAGAGCAATAATACCAACCAACCAGAGCTCCCCAGGGTCTAAACCACCAGCCTGGGAGCACATAGGGAGGGACCCATGACTCCAGCTGTACATGTAGGAGAGGATGGCTGTATATGTAGGACCCATGACTCCAGCTGTATATGTAGGATGCCTTGTTGGGCATAAGTGAGAGAGGAGATATTTGGTCCCATGAAGGCTGAACACTGAGTGGGGGGGAATCTGAGGGTAGGGAGGTGGGAGTGGGGGGTATGTAGAGGCACACCCTCATAGAAGCAGGAGGGAGGGATGGGATAAGGAGTTCCTGGGTAGTGGGGGAAATGGGGTAAGGGGATAAAATTTGAAATGTAAATAAAAAAGGAAAAAAAGAGAAAAGTTGTTAGAACCAACATCTTTAATAAAATGACAGCCCTCTAAAAAAATTATCTTGATACTAAAATTTGTTTTGAGAATTGTATATTGCAAAATACACAGCCTTGGTGTATCTTGAAGAAGTTAATGAAGAGTCAGCGCCCCTATTCCTTGGGCTTGGGGACTAAGGTGGTTAATATTGGCTGTCTTTCTAGGGAAAAGTAGGGGTTTTGGTGAAACAGGAAGGATTATTGCATAGCCATAAACTATTGGTAGAAATCTGTATAATTGTTATCAAGATGAAGTTATAATTTCTTAAATAGTACAAAATTTACTTTGATTTCAAATTTAAGGTACAAGCTTCTTGTTGATATAAAAGTGAGATGAATATTGATACTCTCATAGGCATTGTACCAGTATAACACATTTAGGAATACAAGGCTTAGACCCAGTCCTTCTTTAACTTTTTTAACTGATTTGAATTGGTTAGCCTATGAGTTAAGGGACCATAGCAAATTCATGGCTTTGAGTTTATTATTAGGGTATTTTCTATATTTTATTTAGAAATAGCTGAGAGGAGTTAATGGACAACAGTCCAGACTACCTTACATGGATAATTGGTTTTCAAAACATCAGAAGTCCACAGAATTGACGTTACAAACATTTCTGTAGTAATGTTCATTTTGATTAGAAACCTGTCTGCTCCTGACAGCTTCCTGTCTTGGATTCTAAGAAATTGAGCATCTTTGGAGTTACTCCAGTTGTGGTGAGTCAGCCACTAGGCAAGAATTGCCTCTTTCCATCTACAGACAAATTACTGTCCAGAAAAGGACACACTTGCAGAATAGTCGACTGATTATATCTGCCTAGACAGAGTAATCAGCCCTTAATAATTCTGCAGCACTAAAGTCTGTTAGACGACCCTGGGCCAGCAGGCTGAAGATTTGATGCTCCAACGTTTTGTAGTATAGGGACTGTCCAGGTGTTCAGCAGTCTCTATAAATTGGCTAAGTTTTAGAAGCTATGCTTTGTGCTTCCCATAATCTCAGTTAACTCAGTCATTCTGGATTTCTGATGGGGTTGAAAACTTATAGTCTCATAGCCAATCCTGGCTATTTACTTTGAGAGAAAAGATTTGAGTGGATGGTTTTCATCTGACATTCATTCTAAAGCCAAGAAAAAATCCAGGTTCAGAACTAAGTGTTTTAATTAGGAGAAATGACAGAGGTTCTGGTTAGTCAACAAAATGATGGACTGGGTATTAGGATTATCTTGTACCTCACTGGTACAAACTGGTATCACTATGCTCTAATTGTATTTCGAGAGAAAAGTTTTATTTTAACAGGAAGGGTGATATATAGGAGGAGCTAAGAGTACTGAGAGGAAGAGAAGGAGTAAGGAGAGGAGGAGAAGGAGGAGAGGAGAAGCTAGGTGATGAGAGAGAGAAAGAGAGAGAAAGAGGAGGGGTCATGGAGGCAGATGTTCACGTGTCTCCACCAGTCAAAGATAGTTGATATATCTAGGGTGGGTATTGGGTTACACCTCTGATTGAGCATTACCAAACTTATAAAGCCTTTGATTAACATTTTTTTAAAAAATGTATAAAAGCAAAAAGGAAAAGGGGGCATGGGATAGGGGTTTTCTAAGGAGGGGAAATGGGGAAAGGGGATGGCATCTGAAATGTAAATAAAATATCCAATAAAAATAAATTAAAAAAAAAGCCTTCTTTTTAACTCAGCCCCCTTTACTTAATGACAAGGTGAACTTTGTGGTTCCTAGAATTTTATAAAATGTTGTCACAAGGGCTTCTTATTGGAGCTGGCTTGGTGATAACCTAGTGACTATTAATTATTTCACTGTGGAGGGAGGGTTAAGATCCAGTGACTAATAGATGGATGAACAGAACAGAAAGTATAGGGCAGCAGAGTGCAGTGGAACAGTCTTGATTCTTCTCACCATAAAATCTTTCTAAACCAGTTATGTTAGGGCTAACCCCCTGCCCCGGGATTGCTCCAGGCATGCATTTTTATTAAGAAGCATGAAGTCTGCTGAGGGATTTGGGGAGAAGATTGTGGGGAGCAGACAGAAGGCAGCTATCATCCTTGCCGCTATCTTGAGCCATATATCCTGACAAGAGATTTGATTACAATAGCCTGCAACAGCTGAGCACACTCTGATAACATCTTGTTTTAGATACCCAGGATCTTCTCTTGGGTGTGTGAGACTCTTGGGTGTGTGAGACTCAAAGCTGTGATTTACTTAAGGGAGTGACTTAGAGATCAGATTTAGAGATAAGACCTAAGGGTGTGACTTAAGGGTGTGACTTAAGAGTGTGTCTTAGAAGTGAGACATATAAAAGTCGAGAGGCAGACAGAAGAGTTGAGTACAACTTGGAGTAGGAATTAGGCATGAGGTAGAAGACACTTGGACTAGAGAACTCGTAAGAATTATTATTATTAGGTATTAGGCACTTGGCACTTGGAGGAAGAACTTGGAATTAGACATTAGGCACTTAGCACTTGGAAGAAGTAACTTGGAACTTGGAGGCACTAGGGACTAGGAACTAGGGACTCAAGACTTGGGACTTGGACTAGGAAGAGAGACTGAAGAATAAACGGGATTGAATCACACTCTGTCTGGATTCTTCGAGTCCATCCTCACTCTCTCTCTTGCTGAACCCTGACCCTCTCGGACCAGAGCAGCTTGGGGCAGTGCAGGCTCTAACAATTTAGCCCCCAAGGCTTTTGGCAGTTCAGGTTCCAACATTGATAGAGAGGCTCTCAACATTTCTGACCCTCAATCGAGGGTCAGCTCGGGCTGCAACAGAAGATGGCTTCATTCTCAATAGAGAAATGTGAGAAAGGATGACTTATCACCCTTTTCTGGTCTGACACATGCAAAGAGGTCATCTGCCCACAGGTCTAATGAAAACACACCACCAGGATGACAGAAGAGAAAAGGGGAGCAGAAAATATCCTGATTTTCTACATTGTCCTTGAGTAAATAAACCAGCCAGCACTGGATTTCATCTTGACTTTTGCTGTTAGTGAAATGATAATTTCCACCTTGTTTAAGATTATTTGTGGAGAAGTTACTAAATGTTGACAAAATACCTCAATTTAAAAATATGAGGACATATTGGATGAAAGTAGAAATTTCTGGTTTCTTTACTAACTCAGTTGTGTCATGTGATATTTTTCTGGAAGATGTCTTCTGAGAGGTCATGTGATGTTTTGCTGAAAATGGACAGTTGAGAGGGCATATGATGTTTAGAAAGAATATGGATGGAACTCCACAGACAGTGAGAGGACACTCTTACATTGCAATGCCATGTGACACTTGGCTTCTTCACTTGTCTTCACTTCAAAGAAAGAAATTCGCCAAAAAACTTCTCATGGTATTCCAGCTGATTCTGGCTGATTCTGCTGAAGCCATGCTATGTCAGTGATTTTGTATCCCATTCAACCAAACTATAATAATTTTTTTTCCAAAATGGACTACTTTATTTTCCACTGCAGACATGTTAGAAAGTTCTGAAGAATGAAAACACCTAACTATAGTTTAAATTTTCATCCAGTTGTTTAAAATCTTAGTTACTATAACACCAAGCATCTGTATTTCCAGACTTGCAGACAACCAGCAGAAAGTTGTGTTTCATACACTCACTGTTTTGATCACATACTGACTGACTACTCTTTCAGCTTACATGTTTGTTCCTTTTCCAGAGTCATACTGAAGCTTGAGTGAGAAAAATTAAATACATTTATTTCAGTCTTCACTCTACCCTTAAGTAGAATAGTGTGAGAGACTTGGGCATTTTGAGATGTGTAGCTTCACTATGGTGGGTGAGTGTAATTTGGCAAGGTGGTGGCCCAACTTTAATCCTTGTCCCAACTTTAATCCTTGTCCCTATGAGCAGTTTCTCTGCTTCCTTCAAGACATTCTGAGTGATAGACAGTTTATCCAGTCCAGCTCTCCTTCTCAGAAGTACCTTTCTGTGGATATCCTACCTCACAGGGGTTTTCTGTAAGACTATGAACTGAACCAAACAAGAACATTTGCAGGTTATTATTCTGCAGATCTCAGTTTCAAGAACAACAAGAAGACATGGATTGACTAAAAGTATCTATGAGTTGTTATATTCAAAAGTCAGAACGTGTCCATTCTGTCTGGTTTGGGTATGGAGATGTGTTTATTTGTGCAACTTCAGAAAAGAAAAGGTCCAATTGATCATCACACCATGTTTATAAAGTATGAAGTCTAGGGGCAGAGTCTTTAGTTAAGGCTAAGAATGAAGAGATGGAAGGGTCTTCACTGCCAGATTCCTCTAGGCACATTCGAATACTGAGGGTCAGAGGTGTGACTAGAAATGCAGTTTCAGATTTCTGCCATTTCCCTTGAAACAGAGGACTAATCTCCCAAGAAACAATATGAAAGTGGAAATTTCCACAAAATTCACATAAATTCCATTTCTACTTGGGATCTTCCTAATCTGTATGGTATCATACCTAGAAAGTACTTTAGAGCTGAACACCATGAAGAATAAAATGAATGATAAAATAAAGTTGAAGCTGACATTTTTTGTTTTAGTCCCTCCATATGGAAATAGTAATAATGTAATTTTTTTCACATAAGAAGTTATTGAAAATACCAAGAAAGCAGAAAGTCTGTGTATTTTGCTGTCATGCTGAGATTTCTAATAAAGAATTGTATAGGGATGGTACACAGAGTACTTTAAAAGGATTGAATAGTGACGCCCTGTGGGATTTTGAGCTAGCTTCTGTCTTCTGAATGTGGCCTCCCATGCTACATTGTCCCTGAGCCCCAATATGTCACCTTCCCTTTCTTGCCTAATTTGTCCCTTATCAGTTTAGTCAACATAATGTCCTTTGATGAATATCTGCTTCCAAGGTTACCCAACAGAAGTGGCTTGTCTTTCCAAAGTTTGCCTTACATATTAATTGTGTTTTTAATTTTATACAATCAGAACATTCCTTGTCTATCATAGAAGTTCATAGAGTTAGAACACTTTGGTATTTTCTGTTAGAATTATTACTGTCACAGTAAATTTCCCAAATTTATTACTTATAAAAATTGCAGAAATTTCTAATTTCTTTCAGCAATAACTAATAATATTACTTCAAGGGATAACATTTTAAAAATTATTTTTAGACCCCTCCTTGCTCACTTACAAATTAATGAATATGTATTTATTTTTAGCATGTAGTCTTCATTCTTCATCAAGAAAACTTCTCTTTGCAACACATGGAGACTATTACAGAAAATGACAAGCAATCAAAACGAAGAGCTCTAGAGCCCGGTCCCAGTGGATCCATCCAGTACCTCAGGCTCAGGGGACATTGTGGAAAAGAGGCTGGAAAGACTGTAAGATCCAGAGGATCGGGGAGTGTGTGTTTCCTACTAACGTGAGAAGCTATACCTGTAATGTCTCACTGACTTGTCTAAACCCGAGCTGAACATGAAGGACAGCAATGAACATGCAAAGATTAGACAGGGAATGTCCAGGCTCTTAATCCTACAGGCAACCTAGGAATGCTGGGAGAAGACCTGACCTTCCCTGGGAAGAGCACAACAATTTGTTGTCCAGTGCCAAATAATCCTACAAACATACATATAAGCAATATTATTGTACTGGTCAGGTTGTACTTAAGAATACAAACACATAAACACACACACCTATTTTTTTTTTTGATGTAATGACAATTAAAAATAGGTCATGAATTTGAAAGAGTAAGAACACACATGTGGAAGTGCTTGGAAGAAGAAAGAGAAGGGACAAATGATATAATTATATTATAATCTTAAATATATATGTATATATATACATATATATTTTAAATGATTATATAAGTAAAGCTACAAAATGAAATTAAACAATTTTACAGTAGTTAAACATTTTGGGGGGTGTGGACAATATACAAATATTTTTACGTTTTTCTGAAATTTTGCTTTTTTATTTTATTTTTCTTGTTGGTGGCGGTGATGGTGGTGGTAATGCTGGTTTGTGTAGACCAGAGTAACCTTGGATTTTGGGCAATCTTTCTAGCCACTTCCCAAGTACTGGATTACAGGTATGAGGCTCCATACATAGTTTAAAGTTGCTTTAACATTCTTTAGTCTTCCTGGGATGTTACCCTTGTCTTTCTAGACAAGAAGGACATTTGTTTTTTCATTTCATAACTTTCAGCTCCTATTGATCATTGAATGAGATTGTGCCTGGATCAATAAGTTTGAGGATCTTTATAGACAGGTTGAAATAGAATCACCTTGGGAAATGTGTGCCCAGACATAAGCTGAGGACTCTGACTTTGAGGGAAAACAGAAAGGCCATGCAAGATAATTTGATCTTCAATTAGTTTTAAACCAAAATTTGAAATAAATGACGATCTTCTTAATGATTGCAATTGCTGATCTGAAATAATTAAGAATTTGATAATGAGGTGATGGAGGTGAAGCTAAAAGTCTTCACAAAGAATGAGGAAAGTTAAACTTTATCTTATTTATATTTCATAGCAGGTAAGGAGATAGTTTTAAGGGGAAGCATCAATCAGTTTAAGTGGGTCTTCGGGGTCATCAGCTCAAGTTCATACTTCATATGAATGTGTGTGGATTCATTTTCATTGGGTTTGGCAACATCAAGGGGACCAAGGGGTCAAAGGTAGAAATCATATTGAACAAGTAGAAGTAAAGAGGAATATGATGCTCTGAGAAGTATATATTTTAAAAAATAAATTAGCTGTGAAGGGAAAAATTGGAACAAAGTAAACTCTGGGTCTGTGAGCATGTGGGTCACAGAGGTCGGGTTCACAGGGCTGAGCCTGAGTCAGCTGAACTACAGTGTCCCAACATGATGTCTATGACGCCCGGACTCTTGGAATCAATACACATCATCTGTCATAAAGATGTCAGGTTCCAGGGAGAGTTTTGATGAGTTTCTAATTTTCTTGAAAGGTGAGTCAGGATTGCCAGGTGATGATAAATCTTTGTTCAGCAAAACTTCACAAAAAAAAGGAGAATTAATAACCATTGTACTTTCTTATTTCAAATAAACAATACATGCCCAAGCTTTAAAGCAAATGCACATGATGGTTCTGTACTCTGCCTCGGAATCTTGGACCAGCCCAGTCAGCAGAAGCACACATGGGGGATGATGGAAGCCGTTTGGCTTTCTTGAAGTTCATTCAATCTCACAGGATGAGAGCTTATGTTAAAAAATGGGCTGGTTTAAAATCAATTTCACTGTGTCAGGGAGAAAAAGGACAGATTATTAAGAACATGTTTTGCTAATGCTTGCTTTTCCCAAAGATAAAGAACTTTAGCTTCATATGCCTTCCCCGTCTTCTTTGTAATAGAGGAAAGAAAAAGAAAATGCAAATGAGGCCCATATTTCTGCTGGTGAGAGCAGGTGGTCATGCTGGGTCAGATCCTTTTTGGAACTGTTGGTAACCTTTCCTGTTCATGGGCGGCCTCACCCTCTTCCTTCTTGCCATTCCCACTAGGTCCCCTCCATTTTTGCTTTCTCTAAAGACTCCACACAGAGATGGACTAATGGACCTCGTCCAGGAAGCCCTCTGTCCTTGTCCTGATTTCCTCTCCACAAACTCTGTAGCAATTCCATCTCTGTCGTTCTTTGTGGCCTTGGATGCTGAGAGTCTAACCCACACTCTTGGGAAGACTGTGCTGGACCCTTAGCTTCACCCTACAGAGACAGTGAAACCCAGATGGTCTTGCCTGTGTTGAGCTTGAATGGTCTGTCTGCCATGTGCCTGATTTGTGAATGGCAAAGTCAAGTCATGTAGAAAAACCGTGACAGAGACAAGAGTGACTCTAGCAAACAGCCAAGTTTCCCACTCTATACAAATAAATCGCTACATATTTTGTTTCTTCCATGTGATACCAATAGCTAAAAATTCCTTTGAAATAACTTTTAACAGTAGATAGTTTCAATAAATGGATAATGGTGTTACCTCTAACCCTACTGTGAAAAATATATCTTCCTCAAAAACTGTTAGACACATTAAATTTTATCTTACTCTTAATACCCTCTTGGCTCTAGAATTTTCTTTAATACCACTGTATAATGCAATCTATTATTATGTAGTACTAACTCAAAATGAACCCCTGTGGATAGCATTTATTCCTGTTTTCAAGATCAGCACTTGATGAGTTTTCACCTATTCTTGAAGTCAAGTCCAAGGTCAACTATTTCGGCCTGTGTTGATTTCCCTACCGCTTCTGCAAACCTCTTATTGGTAGTTTAACCAATTTCAACTAAACGCTTCCTAGAACTTCCTATTATTGACTAAAAACATGTCGCAGTAAGGAGCGGATCCCTCCTCCACAGTAATTTTATTCTCACAACTAATGACAGAGTCAAGGCACGGAGCAAAGTTTCAATAAACATTAAGGGGTGGAAATATAAAGGGGTGACCCTAAAATGGGAGATTACTTTATAATGAAGTGCTAAGATGTATTATTTTCAGAAGTCCTTTGATAGAAGCAAGGCCCCATGTTTAGAGTGACTTATACATTATATATTCTGAATTCCATTTGTGGCTTGACGAAAAAGTGGTTGGCCAGTGTCTGGGGAGAAGGTCTGCCTCTCTCAACTCAGGAACCTTTCTAATCACTGCTGAGAACAAGCTTCATCTTATATTATACCGAGGTCCCCTCCTTATGGCTCCTATTGATGACATCATCACTAAGCACCCTCTTGAAATGGAGGTCTCCTTGTGGGTTCTTTTGATGATATCATCACTCCAGCACCCTTTTGAAACATACTTTCTCATTTGTCTTCTCTAATATTTACAATGTAGGCTTGGATTTTTTTTTCAAAACCTACTTGATTTAGCTTCTCAAACACTTCAACCTCCCTTCTAGCCCACTGACCAGAGGTGGAGGAAAAAAGGATTAATAGGGAAAGGAGGTTGTGGACCTATTTAAAAGTAGTTCCCTGGGGAGATTCCACTCTTTGTTGTCAGGATACCAGCAGTCCAGTTCAAGAGCAATCTCCAAACATGAATCAGGTATCCAGTAAAAACAGTAATGCGCCACCACTTATCAATTATTTCTTTATGATCTGATTCTCTGTAAAATCTGAACTTTATTGGGTAGGTCAAACAATTTTCATTTGTTTATAATATGATGCCCAAGTTAGCTTCATCTGTTAACTTGGCAGCCTAGAGTCACCTGAGAAGGGAGCCTGCATTAAGGAAATGACAGGATCAGACTGACCCTTGGGCATCTCTGGAGGGACTTGATTGTTCATTGATGTAAGAGGGTTTACCATTCTCCGGCCCTGTGGTCCTGGTCTGTCTTAATTACTTTCCTATGGCTGTGAGGAGACATCATGACCAAGATAACTTATAAAATGTCTGTTGGGGCTCATGGCTCTGAAAGGTTGGAGTTCATGATCATCACCGTGGAAAGCAGGCCAGCAGGCATGCAGTCATGGTGCTGGAGAAGTAGCTAAAAGATTACATGCTGATCTGCAAGTTGGAAGCAGAAGGGAAATGGGCTTTGGAAACGTCAAACCCTACCTCCAACAGTACGAGGCTACCTTAATCCTTCCCAAAGAGTTCTACCAAATGGGGACCAAGTTTTCAAACACATGAGCCTAAGGGAACCATTCTGGTTCAAACCACCCAATGAACTATATAAGAAAACTAGCCAAGAATGAACCTGTGAGCTAGCCAGAAAACGGTATCCTCCATTGCAAACATGGGCTTTTCTACCTGGTCTCTGTGTTCCCAGAATAACAACTCTGAGACTTAATTTTTTTATGAATGAATGCCTAGGCCAAAAGCTTTGACTCAATCCCCAACTACCCTGTGACTTTTATAATCCATTTATTCAATCCATGTCTGCTACATCTGTGGTTAACTCTCCTTGGTTTCACGCATCCAACTTCCTCAGAGTTCAGTGCTGACTCTTTCTCAGAATCCTCTCTGCTGGATGTCCTTCCTTCTATCTCCTGCCTCTGGCTTTTAATTGACGGGTGATGGTTCACACCATACATAAGAGAGTCTTTCTACACTCTGCGGTTTGTGCTGTACTTCCTGGCTGTGAAGTGAGTTCCTTGGGTGGTTATATTGTTGTGTGGAATAACAAGCAGAGCTTCCTTGAGTTCCCACCTTGACTTCCCTCAATGATGAACTTTGACCTGGAAGTGAAAGACAAACCTTTTCTTCACTTAAGTTGCTCATGGTCGTAGTTTTTGTCACAGCAACAATGAGAACCTAAAACAATGATAAATTTAAAATGGAGGTAGGATGTGGTTTCTCATCCAACACCAACCAACAGGAACTAACCACAGGGCAGTTCTTTTTGGCATATTTAGAATTTTGCATTTCTTAAGGCCTTTGATTTTTGAGTTTTTTTTTTTTAATCTACTCTGATGTAAACAGGAACTCTAAGACTAATTAGTGAAAGAAACTCCTCACTAATTGGCAAAATAAGCCATGGTCATAATCAGATAGTAAGTTTCAGGCATGAAAATCAGCAATTATTATCTGCACTGAACACTGCTATAGAATAAAATACTAACACAAACAAAGCGTGTCATGTGCGGCTCCAAAAATGCCAGCATCTTAGGTGAGTCTGACGTGAAGAGTGCCAAGACAGCCGGTTAAGCTCGGGTTTTCTTTTTCACATTTCAGACGCTGTTCTTGTCTTCCTTTACACTTGAGTGTTCTTAGGAGAAAACAAAACAAAAAAAAAGAATGTCAAAGGGGAAGGTTATGGTTATGTGAAGTGAGGTCACATACACAGACCTCATCAGACAGATAGCAAACACAGCCATGAATGGAAAAATATATACTCTACAGAAGCTTTATAGAAGGTAAGAGAGAGAGAGAGAGAGAGAGAGAGAGAGAGAGAGAGAGAGAGAGAGAGAGAGTCTGTAAGATCCATTACTTTAAATGAGAAGTATGTATCTGTACAAATTTACAGAGAAATCTATATAAATTTACAGTGAAGCAAGGAATGTCAGAAAGACCCACAAAGCAAAGAACAGAAATATGTTAGGATTAAGAAAAAGCGACCCCACAGGAGAGCTTTCTAAAAGATAAATGCTGCCAATACTATGGGAGAATAGAAACAGACCCTTCCCCAGTTAAATTTCAGGTAAGAACTCAGCCCTGACAGATAGTGAGATTAAAGCCTTGCAAAGAACTTGAGATCAAGAGGGCGTACTAAATAACAGCTGCTCTCCTGGCCCACGGAAACCAAGATATTATAAATACATGTCCTTCTAAAATAAGGAATGTGTGATGAATTTTTAGGCAACAACAGAAAGTTAAGACCGACTCTAAACTGCTTAAATGCAGAGGTTTGGACCCCACTTCGGCACTGCCAGCTCCTGACCGTAAACCTGCACTGATTAAATTGTTTTCACCTAAATCAAATGTAATGTTCAACATCTAGGGCTATATGTGTGACATAAAACACCTAGCCCTTTTTGCTAAGGTCCAAGTAAAGCACAAATCTAGTGGGCCTGATGAAGCATGAAGTCTGTGATGGGTATCTTCATCCCAAGTCATTTTCTAAAACTCTCGTTATTTTTATTTTTATTTCCCATGTAACCATCTGTCTCTATAGTGACTTTTCTATCACTGTGATAAGTTGACCAGGGCAACATAGGAAGAAAAAGTTTATTTGGGGCTTATAGTGTCAGGGGTCGGAACCCGTGATAAACAAGGCGTGAAGCACGAGGGTAGGTGAGTAGGCTCAGGCACAGGCAGGCATGGCACTAGAGCAGTAGCGGAGAGCTGACATCTTCACCCATGGGCAAGCAGAAAAAGAGAGACTGGAAATGACTTGGGCTTTCAAGCCTCGAAGCCCAACCCCAGTGACACACCTCCTCTAGCAAGGCCACACCTCCTAATCCTTCCCAAACAGTTCCACTAACTGGAAGCAAACATTCCACTCTCACTGAAATGTGTTCACTGTCAGGTGGCACAGAGTTCCCACTTGGGATGGATTTAAAAGATGTCTTAAATGCTAATACAGAGGAAGAAAACCTTATGACTTATTTACTTCTGTGGCCACCCGAATTGAAAGCAGCTTCTGACCCTGTTGATTGGGAGGAGGGATTGGGGCGAGGGAGAATTTGGGGGCTGGGGGGAATGGATTTGTTGTTAATATGGAAAGTACTGTGTTATAGAGGCTGGTCCTTATTGTGGTAGATCAAAAACTAACTAGTAGCAAGGCATGGAATACCACACCCATGAGAGAAGTATTCAGTTGTCCAAATAGACTCCACAAAAATAAAAGGAGCCCAGGAACAGACATGGGAAAGCCCGCGTGGGTGTGCATCGTGTTTTTATTGCAGAAACACTGTATTTCCCCCACTGTGTAGCTCAGTGCTTGGGAGACAGTTTCATGAATGCCATAGTGGAGTAATGGTGTGTGCTGGACTGACCGGCACAAACGTCAGGATAAAATTAACTTGGAAATTGTTCCTTCCTTCAGCAAATCACATTTTTTGGCACCAAAACTATCAGTGCAGAACCCAAGTGCTGCCCCTGGCTCCAGGTTTGCAAACCTAGAGTCCAGATAAGCAGGTGCTGCTCCAACCCTTATGTCTGACACATACACAGCAGAAGACTGCCTGGTATGGAATCAGTAAGAGATGATGCACCTGACCCTCGAGAGACTTGAGGTCCCAGAGAGTAGGGAGCTCTGGAGGGGTAGGGGTGGGGAGTGGGGGTGGGGGGACTCCTCTTCAAGACAGAGGAGGAGGAATGGGATGAGGAACTGTGGGTAATGACTGGACTGTAAAAAAAATAAATAAATAAAAGGAAGTAATAAAATAATAAAAATAAAAACTTTAGCCGGGCAGTGGTGGCGCACGCCTTTAATCCCAGCACTTGGGAGGCAGAGGCAGGCAGATTTCTGAGTTCGAGGCCAGCCTGGTCTACAGAGTGAGTTCCAGGACAGCCAGGGCTACACAGAGAAACCCTGTCTCGAAAAAACAAAAAACAAAAAACAAAAAACAAAAAACAAAACAAAAACCCCAAAAATAAAATAAAATAATAAAAACTTTAAATGCTGCTCTAGTTAGACTTGCTGCCCGTTGTCAGCTGCTGTGATGATCTGACTGGTGAATGTTCCCCGAAGACTCCGACATCAGACTGTGTGCTACACCAGCTGGTGGCATCGTTTGTGAAGGCATGGTGCTGTGGGTGGGGTTTGCCTTGAGAGTTCAGAGCATCACCCCATTTTAATCGACTCTCTGCTTCCTACACGCGGAGAGAAACGTGATCTCTCCGCTTCCTGCTGCCACGTCTTCCTGCCACGGTGGGCTCTGACCCTCCAGACCTCAAAGCTAAGTCAAATGAGTCCTCGTCACATGTTTCATCGCAGCAATGAGAAAGGAAACTAACAGGGGGTGTTAGATAGAATCAGGCAGTAGCACAGGCTAGCCTATCTCTCTTCCCCACACTGGACAACCAAGATCGCACCTCCACCCCACATGTACGTGCATCCCTTTCCGATTGAAGTCCTCTGATTACTGTGCTCCTTGATTCCTGAACGTTCTGTTCTGTTCACAGTTTCCTACCCTGTTTTCTAGAAAGCTGTAAGCATCTTATTAGCTAACCGTAAACCACCAACCAAAGAGTATGTATACATGGAGGGACCCATGGCTCCAGCCGCATACATAGCAGAGGATGGCCTTATCTGGCATCAATGGGAGGAGAGGCCCTTGGTCCTGTGGAGGCTCAGTGCCCCAGCATAGGGGATGCCAGGGTGGTGAGGTTGGAATGGGTGGGTGAATGGGTAGGAGTACCCTCTTAGAAGCAGGGAAGGGGGGATCAGGAGGGAATTTAAGGAGGGAAACCTGGAAAGGAGAGACATTTGAAATGTAAATAAATAAAATAACCAATAAAAAAACAAATAAATTATGCCTAACTGCCATGTTCACTAAGTAACGAAGACCCGAAGAGCTGAAAACCAAACCTGTTACACTATAGAAGTTTAAAGAGAGAGAGGAGGGAAGTCATGTCAAAAATAGACAGTTTCAAGGGTTTCATGAAAAAAAAGTTTTAAAAAATTCTTTTTATTAGCTAATGCTGGGTAGCCTTGCTCTACGACCCCATGGGCTTTTCTGTTGCTTATATCCTTACTGTGTGGCTGTCCACAGGGGTAAAAATCTAAGAGCCAAGAGTGTTTGACAGCTGCTCTTTGGGGGAGGACCTGAGAGTGGTGAAGGCTGGGCAGCCTTACAGAAGGATTCCTTGCACTCTTTAGGTAAGACTCAGGTATGCCTTGCTTGAGGCCAAATCAGTTCTCAGGGTTTTGTGAGTCTAGCCCTCACTCCCTGCGGGCTGTGAAGAGCCTCCATCTTGGGGCCTCCTGCCTGCTGATCATCGGGGGCAGGTGGAATCCTGCTGTAAATCTCTGACTTCCCTTTAAGTCACAGCCAGAGAGAACTGCTCCTTCTAAAAGGCTTCTGGAATCAGATTGGGCCCACCAGATAATCTGTTTTAATTAATCTCACAAGAGCTGATTAGAAACCTTAATTAAATATACAAAAATCCATTTCCCTGTAACATAAGCACTAGAGAAACGCTGCCTTAGCACACGTGTCCATTTCTGATGGGGGAAATTACGCAAGGCTTTAGGTTCCCAGGTGTCTGTAGAAGTCCACGACAAATTCCAATGTCCCTGTTTCAGGCTCAGCTAATGACAGTTGCCTTCTGCCCTCTTTCAGAAACCCTGCATTGTGTCTGTACAAAGTTCTGTCCTATCTTTAGGGGTTCATACTATTCCTCTGCCCATTTTTTAAATGAGGAAAGTAGACAGCTTCCAGGGGTTTGATCATCTGTCAGCATTAGATGTCTCTCTCCTTTTGACAAACACCTGACAAAAGAAAGTTCAGGAAGAAAGGGTGGAGGCTGGCCATCGGTAGGGGGAGGGCAGAGGGAGATGAAGGAGGGAATATGGGCAAGACAACTAAAATTAAGGGCCATTTGATGGGTGGTATGAAAACCTAATACAGTAGAATACATATGTATACATATGCATATACACATACGAACAGACACACACACACATAGGAAGGTGATCAACTGAAATCACCAAGTAACAGGGAGGAAAGACTCAGCTGGACATCTCTCATCAAAGGAAGCGCTGGAAACTAGTTACATCTAATAGAGCTGTTGGCCAAAGGGGTCCAATAAGAGCCCCAGACATCCCAAGCTGTTGCTAAGGCTAAGGATTATTCTCTACAAACTGACAGCAAGGCCCTTTTGCTGAGGACACTATATATATATGTGTGTGTGTGTGTGTGTGTGTGTGTGTGTGTGTGTATACATACACACGTATATATATTGAAGCTCCAGCTGGTCCATACCATGAGCCTTCATCCCTTAGTCTCAGTAGCAGAGGGACCTTGCATGTCACCAAAAGGGAAACATAAACCCTAAGCCAGCTACAGAACCTTCTAGCTATAGTGGTGTACACCATGCACTATCTATAGTGGTGTACACCATGCACTATCTATAGTGGTGTACACCATACACTATCTATCTATGGTGGTGTACACCATGCACTATCTATAGTGGTGTACACCATGCACTATCTATAGTGGTGTACACCATGCACTATCTATAGTGGTGTACACCATGCACTATCTATCTATAGTGGTGTACACCATGCACTATCTATCTATGGTGGTGTACACCATGCACTATCTATCTATAGTGGTGTACACCATGCACTATCTATAGTGGTGTACACCATGCACTATCTATCTATAGTGGTGTACACCATGCACTATCTATCTATGGTGGTGTACACCATGCACTATCTATAGTGGTGTACACCATGCACTATCTATAGTGGTGTACACCATGCACTATCTATGGTGGTGTACACCATGCACTATCTATAGTGGTGTACACCATGCACTATCTATAGTGGTGTACACCATGCACTATCTATGGTGGTGTACACCATGCACTATCTATAGTGGTGTACACCATGCACTATCTATAGTGGTGTACACCATGCACTATCTATCTATGGTGGTGTACACCATGCACTATCTATAGTGGTGTACACCATGCACTATCTATCTATAGTGGTGTACACCATGCACTATCTATGGTGGTGTACACCATGCACTATCTATAGTGGTGTACACCATGCACTATCTATCTATGGTGGTGTACACCATGCACTATCTATAGTGGTGTACACCATGCACTATCTATCTATGGTGGTGTACACCATGCACTATCTATCTATAGTGGTGTACACCATGCACTATCTATAGTGGTGTACACCATGCACTATCTATGGTGGTGTACACCATGCACTATCTATCTATGGTGGTGTACACCATGCACTATCTATCTATAGTGGTGTACACCATGCACTATCTATAGTGGTGTACACCATGCACTATCTATAGTGGTGTACACCATGCACTATCTATGGTGGTGTACACCATGCACTATCTATAGTGGTGTACACCATGCACTATCTATAGTGGTGTACACCATGCACTATCTATGGTGGTGTACACCATGCACTATCTATAGTGGTGTACACCATGCTAGTGCAATGCTGCAGCACAAATCTTGTGACAGCAAGCAACTAACATGTGACTTGGCTTGAGGCCCACTCCACGACATGAAAACCGTGCTCAAGGCTTCTGCACGGGTGACCAAGAACCTGAGACTACATAACCCAGGGACCTAGGGAAAACCAAACACAACTGTTCTACTAAAGGAATGTAGCAATAAAATGACTCCTAATGACATTCTGCTATGTTCATAAATCAGTGCGTTGCTCAGCTGTCACCAGAGAAGCTTCCTCCTGCAGCTGATGGGAACACAGATCTGCTGTGTGCAGACACCCACAGCTAATGTGCAGAGAATGAGAAACCTTGAAACTCTCAGTCCTAAATGGAATGTCCCTGTCAAATCCCTTCTCTCAGGGCTCAGGGAACTCTGCAGAAGAGGAGGCAGAAAGAAGGTAAGAACAAGAGGGGATGGAGGACACCACAGAAACAAGGCCTTTAGGACACAGCAAGACCAGTATGTTCACAAGAGACTGTGGAAGGATGCACAGGCCTGAGCCGCAGGGAGTTATAGAGATCAAAGAAGTGGACACATGGCCCCATCCCTAACCCAGAAGCATTCTTCATTGACAACCACTTGCAAATGAAAATTTAGTTTTGGACACCCAACAGAAATGAACCTAACAGCATCTTTGGAGGTCTCGTAACATAGTGTCAGGACCTTTTCATTTTCCCTTTTTTGTTTATTTTTATTGTTCTAGGGGTTTGGGGGGATGTTGTTTAATCCCTACAGGCCCTTGGTGTGTGTGTGTTATGGCTTCTGGCTTTGTGTTTTCATGAGATTACTGAGTGTTTGAACAAGTGGGTCTCTGTGTATCTGTTTCTTTTGCCTTTTCTTGGGCTCTTTTACTTCTGATTGCTTGTTTTGTCCTATTCTGATATGTTTGTTTTTGTTTTATCTTATTACATTTTATTACTACCCCTTAGATGTCTAGGTTTTTTTTTTTTCTAATGAGACAGAAAGAGGGTGGATCTGGATAGACAGAGAGGTGGGAAGAAAATGGGAAGAGTAGAGGGAGGGTAAAGCATAATCAGGATATACTGTAATTTTATTTATATATATATATATATATATATATATATATATATATGAAAAGAAAAATAAGTGAGCTAATGAAATGAAAAAAAAAATAAGAAAGCAATGTGCAATGTCGTAAGAGCCAAAATATCACCCAATCACAAAATTAAATTTTCAGTTCTCTCTGCATCCTGTTTTCTTTGTTAAGACTTTGAAATTAATCATACTCCCATGGGTAGAAAAGCTAATACAGGTAAGATTAGCAACAGGGATTTGCCCTGTGGCTGCTGTTTGTGAACATATTACTGTCCCCCGGTGGAATTTGAGTGGAAACACTTTAAGCCACATCAGCACCAAAATTAGTCTTCTTGATTAATGTC
Organism: Arvicanthis niloticus; assembly: GCF_011762505.2. Taxonomy (NCBI): domain Eukaryota; kingdom Metazoa; phylum Chordata; class Mammalia; order Rodentia; family Muridae; genus Arvicanthis; species Arvicanthis niloticus. Next base: position 47,158,191 of record NC_133429.1, read on the forward strand.
ATATTTTATAAGAAGCAATTGCAGAGCAGTCAGCCTTTACCACTATAAATGGGGCATCTGCTAATGGGTGTTTACATCGGCTCATCGATTAAACTTAATTGTCTCTCCCTGTGGTTCTCAACCCAGGAAGATTTACATAGAAATGTATGACTTCTTCAGAGATTAGCACATATTCCGCATGAGAGAATAAAAGGGAAGACGAAGATTAAATTAGTTGTTTATTAAACAGCTACTATGTGCCAGAAACTTCTGCTTCATCCCACTGGTATCACTCAATAAGTCCAGAGAGTTTCTAATACAACTCCTAGTTTACAATAAAATCTCCAAGGCTTGGTGATATTGAAAAAAATTATTTGAGATGACACAGTGCATACCTATCTTCCTTGTTCAAAATCACATAGAGGCCCGGAGGGGGGGGTGAGGAATGGGCTTTGGAGTGCTTGATAGTCTCCATGTTCCCATTACTTGGATGTGAGGAGCTGACAGAAGGCGGCTATCATCCTTGCAGCCATCTTGAGCCATATACCCAAACAAGAGACTTGATTACAATAGCCTACAACAGCTGAGCACACTCTGATAACATCTTGTTTTAGATACCCGGGATCTTCCCTTGGGTGTGTGAGACTTAAAGCTGTGATTTAGAGCCGAGACTTAAGGGAGTGACTTAGAGATCAGATTTAGAGATAAGACCTAAGGGTGTGACTTAAGGGCATGGCTTAGAAGTGAGACATATAAAAGGAGAGACGAAGACAGAAGAGTTGAGTACAACTTGGAGTAGGAATTAGGCATTGAGGAAGAACACACTTGGACTAGAGAACTCAAGGAAGAAGGATTATTAGGTATTAAACACTTGGCACTTGGAGGAAGAATTTGGAATTAGACATTAGGCACTTAGCACTTGGAAGAAGCAACCTGGAGGCACTAGAAACTAGGAACTCAAGACTTGGGACTTGGACTAGGAAGAGAGACTGAAGAATAAACGGGATTGAATCACACTCTGTCTGGTCTCCATTCTTCGAGTCTGTCCTCACTCTCTCTTGCTGAACCCCGACCCGCTGACCAGAACAGCCTGGGGCAGTGCAGGCTCTAACAACTTAGCCCCCAAGCTTTTGGCAGTGCAGGTTCAAACACTGACAGAGCAGTCCTCCACATTTTGGCCCCCAAATGTGGGGTAGTGCAGTTCTCAACATTTCTGGCCCCCAAGTGTGGGGCAGCTTGGGCCACGACACTTGGAGGTGTTTATTTTTCTTTCTTTCTTCCTTTCTTTCTTCCTACCTTTCTTTCTTTCTTTCTTTCTTTCTTTCTTTCTTTCTTTCTTTTCTTGTATTTTTAACTTCAGTGACTAACATTGTCTATAACTATAGCTCTCTGTCTAGCACACCTGCTCAAGGAGAGCAAGTTCTCCACAGTGTTCACCTCAGAAACCAATGCTCTACTTAAGGAATCTCCATGCACCCTGGAGATACCCTCTGTGATCCACACACACAGCTCACTCTGCACTTTCTTCAACTGCATAGAAGATATGTAAAGATGATATATGGATATATAGATATATGGATATATGGATAGCTATACAGATAGATAGATGATAGATAGATAGATAGATACTCATATATACATATATACACACATATATATGCAAATGAATGACTTGGGTCATAGATAGATGATAGATAGATAGATAGATAGATAGATAGACACATATACATATATATATGCAAAAGGATGGCCTGGGTCCAGGATGACATTATAGGGGAGGGAACATGGCATAACACATCACCTTTCATCTGTTTTTAAAGGCATTCTTCCCATGGCATAACCATATGTATGCTGTGATACAAATTATCTAGCCATCACTAAGAAAAATACACACCATAAATAAAACATAACTTGAAAATAAGGAAACCTCCCCTTTTGTTTCTCACAGGAGTGACATTGGGTTACAAGAGTGTATAAGTGTGGCACTTTTTCTTCCAGGACACCTTAGCACATGAAATCCTCTTTTCAAATTATCAGGAAAAAGAAAAATCACCCCCAAGGTTAAAGTGAACAGGCATGTTTAAAACAACCATGGAAAGTTTCTAGAGCATTGGCAGAATTTCTGTTTCATTTCTATTTCTTATCACAACACATTTGTTAAAATATTTTCCTTATATTCAATGTGTGTGTGTACATATGTGTGTGCATGCATGTTTGTATGCATGTGTGTGCATGTGTGTGTTCATTTGTGTGTGTGCATATGTGTGCATGTGTGTGTTCATTTGTGGGTGTGCATGTGTGTGCATGTGTGCACTTGGGTATACATATGCATTTGTGTGCATGCATGTGCATGTGTGTTGGTGTGCATGTGTGTGCATGTGTGCACTTGGGTATACATATGCATTTGTGTGCATGCATGTGCATGTGTGTTGGTGTGCATGTGTGTGCCACATGTGCCCCTGAAGGAACATGGAACTCAAAGAACAATTTGTAGGAATCATTTCTCTTTTTCTATCATGTGAATCTCAAGGATCAAAGTCGGGCTGTGAGGAAGCAAAAGAATTGTAGGGAATTGGATGCCCTTAAATTTTAATCTGTTGTCTAATTTAGGCACTATACGGAGGATCTTTGTTTACTCAGACAGTAACTTTATCTTCCCTTACTGAGGCATCTCCTCAGGATATATGATACACATTAAGTGCATCAATATCCACACATACATTCAATTTGCCAATGTTCAGATAAAGATATATTTTCTCTTAGGAAATATTGGTCTCTAATTTTCTTGCAGTGTGTTGTCCTGTTTTAGTGCCAATATGTCCCAGACATATTCTGTCCTCTTCTAACTCGTCAAGTAATTTATAGAAGGTGAAAATTGTTACCAAGGGTGGTGTTTCAACCCTTGTTGAGGGAAAGTGACCTCATACATCACATGGAATTGTAGAATCACCAGTGAGACTGTGTACTTTTATTCCACTAAGGGTTTTACTCTCTTGAGTGTTTTATTGCCAGTTATCAGCCTTCCTTTCAGTTTAGAACTTTCTTGAGTATATTCTGTAAAGCCACATGATAACAAAGTCCTTTAGCTGTCACTAGTCTGGAGAAGTTTGCATTTCTTTCTCATTGCTAAAGGACAGCTTTGCTGCCTAACAGGTCCTGGGTTACCAGGGGCATTTTCTACCATTGCCTTGAATTTACAAGTTATCTAAACTTAATGGTTGAAGACCAAACCTTTACACCCATCCCTATACTGCTAGCCCTCAGGTGTGAGCTCCATTGAGAGGAGACCTTGGAAGAGACAACCTCCTACACTAGAGACAATCCCCTTAAGAGTTGGTGCTACTGGCTGAAGTTCAGCATCTTCTCTGAAATTGTGCAGATCAGAGTTTCATTTCTCAGTGAGTGTTCTGGGTAGTCTATCCTAGCATCTACTACCACGCAGCCATATCCTTAAATAAATTGACAGATAATTCCAATTTTTCCCAAAGGCATTGAACTATGTTTGTTCATTGACAGATTGAATCATCAGGAAGGGTGAAAAAAAAAAATGATTTACTGCTAAAAGTTGCTAACATCATTAAAAACCAGGCTGTCTGCTCCCCTGATAAAAGTATAATTGTAGGGAATTGGCTTACCATTAATTTTTAATATGCTGTCTAATTTAGGCTGTATACCAAAGATCTTTGTAGAGTCCCAAAGTAACATTTCCCCCCGAAACTTGTTAGAAGTTGCTAAATAGTATGCTATTATGGCTCGTAAAGTGAGCCCCAAAGAATAGTTCTAATAAAGGAGGTATTATTTATCCCATTAGAATTATTCGCCCTTCATCTCCCCAGTGCTATTAATTCTAGCATGTTTTGTTTCTTTTGCAAATAACAGATCTAAAACATTGAGAATGTCTATGGCCCAAATCAGAATCAACAGGCATACTAAAATAAAGATCACTTGACTTGTTCTGGCGAAGGTCCCAGGAGTCCTTCTTCAGAAAACAATAGAGGAGAAGGAAGGTTGAAGGGAGCTTACGCCTGCAACTACTATGCTCTGTCAAGTGTTATCAAGCATTTCAATAAAGAAGGCCATCTCAACAAGAACGACACAAGAATAAAATTCTATTCACTAGTTCCGTTCTGTCTCTTCACTGACCTGTGTGCTGGTACCTTCTATAATGTTGCTTCACACCAACTTTGCTCTCTATGCTCATTCGAGCTTCCAGGAGGAGAACATGATGCACCACTACTCCTGTGGGCTATGTTAAGCCTCTGAGCATTCAGAGCTTTAGTTAACTGAACTTTGCTGAGTCTAATTCTGCTATATTTTTCCAAACCTGTATTTTGTTTTATATAAGTAGAACCCAAGACCCAAGAATCTCAGATACTAAACAGGTTAAAGATGGGCATCTTTCTGTGAGATATACATCTATAAGCAAGTGCAAAAAGGAAGCGAGATGTTACAGGTTGGAAAAGGCTGTGGAGGCAAAGGGGAGGGATTTCCTTCCTTGACAGGACACACATGCACACATATGCTCATAAACATTAGACTTTCTTTCTTTACCTCTGTCTTCGCTGAGGATAGATTCTTGCAAAATTTGTAAAGGATAAATTGGATCTTTTCAGCATCTCTGAGGCCTTCTAGTGACCAGGAGCAGGAACAAAGCCCCCACTTTCAACTTATCCCTGTTGTCCAATGCCATTTGCAGTCATCTTAGAGATCTGCCTCTAAGAAAGTGTGTATGTGTGTGCATTTCTGTATGTGTATGCATGTGTGCATATGTGTGCATATGTGTGCATGTGTATATATTTGTAAATGTATATGTATGTATGTGTGTATGTGTTATGTGTGTGTATGTTTGTGTAAGTGTATGCACATATGCATATATATGCATCTGTGTATGTGTGTGCATGTTTGTGTGTATACATACATATGTGTCCATGTGTTATGTGTGTATACATTTGTGTAAGCATATGCATGTATGCATATGCATGTATGCATATGTGTACATGTGTGTATGTGTATGCATGTATGCATATGTGTGCATGTTTGTATGTGTGTGTACGTGTATGCATGTATGCATATGTATACATGTGTAGGTGTGTGTATATTTGTGTATGTGTATGCATATGTGTGCATGTATGTATTTGTGTGTGTCTGTGTATGTGAATGCATATATGCATATGTGCACATGTATGTATTCTGTGCATAAGTGTATGTGTATCGGGTAGGGGTACATGCAGAAACACAGCTATTAAAAGACTAAGTCCATGAAGGCATCCAGAATCTCTGAGAGGGGCTGAGTTACAGAGTGAGGAAGAGAGTTAAATCTTAATTACAACTTACAAGTTTCAAACTTCAAACATTTAATTCCATGGGGGAAATAATTTGATATCAGACTTTAATATATTTTGACTTTCACTTGAAAAGAGATTTAATCTTTGAACTTCAGCTTTTCCCTGAAACTTTTATAACATTAGGGGTCTTTATATTAAAAGTTTGAGGTATTTTCTCTGGTATTGGCATCTTACAAACAGAAAAATTTTATACTTTCTTCTTTTTGTTGTCATTAATTCTCCTTGAAGAACTTGTGTCACACTGTTAAAGAAATGAAGTTAGATGTGATTGAGAAATTGAACTAGAACAGAATGGATTTTAAGCTCTGTATTGCAGCTGGTGCTAAAATTTATTTGCTTAATGAAATGTGCATACATATTTTAGGACATTCTAGAAGCAAATTTTACAATGGTCTGGGGCACCAGAAGAATTGAAAAGGACAAGGGTTAAGATGTTAACCCAGCCTTAAGATAGAAAAGCCATACTGAAATGTATGCACCACCCCTTCTTGAGTCCTTAGGATACAATGTGTGTTATGATTTCAGTTTTCGTGGACTGAGAGAAAAGTGTATCTTTGAAGTCTGACATGAATGCTTCCTCTCCACTATTGGTGACTCCTTCTCCCCGCAGCCTCACTCTGAGCTCTGTACTCCATTTCAGAAGAAGCTGAGTGATATGCAACTGCCAAACTGAGGGCAGCAACTCTGACAGACTTATCCCACCTCTCTCTTTTAGGTGAGAGAATGAGCCACTAGCAGGAATAAGGCTTCCCAGTTATCTGTCTCTGAAATCTGCATCAAAACTAGTCAAGCTAGACCTTCCCTGGGAGCTTCAGAACAGAGGGAAACAAAGAGGTGAAGAAGTGTGACTGTCTAGCAGTCTGACCCATACCTAAGAAGGCCACTCTGAATAATTCTAGGATTTGGTATTACTCCTAATAAAAGTATGGTTGATCCCTGTCTTCCATCTGCACCTGTGACATTCATTACCCAGTGTTCTCTAGAGGAAGGCTGAGGCTACATCTCACTTGGTCTTTCATAGTCTCCATGGAATCAGAACTCACCTGGAGAGCTTGCTGGTATCATGAACCAGTCATGTCTTTGAGACCTAGTCTTCTCATCTGTGACCCAAAGGTGAAGCTTACCTCACCTTGGGAGCAATGGCAGTGAAATCCTACTACTAACTTTGGCATCAGTTTAGATCTGTGAACAAATGTGCTAGATCAAATTCTATTGCAAGAGAGAGACAGAGGCCAGCTCCGCCAGCAGAAGCACTCCAAACAGAGGATGAAGGCAACTCTAAGAGCAAGCCTACTGATCCATAGGGGTCAACCAAGTCCAACCATGTGCATTTCTTTCTGGGCAAATCCATCGACTGGAAAACAGCCACACTTGTGGAATGAGAGCCACAAGGAGCACAAAATGCAAAGATTGTTTCTGTGGAGGAATTTCAATCCAGCAACATGACTGCTCTGGCAGGGGGTCACATCCAAGACTCAGGTCTATGTGATCCATCTAGAATGTGGACATGCCACACACCACTAATCCATCTGATGGAATACATACACACCTTTAGTATATACCTTTAATCCAAAACAATGAAGGCAAAGCTCATTCGTAGAAGAAAGCATCCATGTTTGAATGTGATGTCTAAGTGAGGGGCAGACAAAGTGACGAATCAGAGAAAGCTTTGACAGGATGAGTCAGAGATAGGAGATGACCAACTCTCCAAGAACAGAGAAGAGAGAAGCTACTAAAAGCAGTGCATAAAGAAAGCAGTGAAGGTAAGTTAAGTTCAGATAAGGTAAGCTGAGTAGATCAGTTCTATACAGTTCAGTTGAGTGCAGTTGAGTTCCTTAGTGGAGTTCTGAGGCAGTGTTTCCAAGAAGAGCAATTCAGTCAGAAGCCCAGAGAAGCCGTTCGACTCATCAGCTTGCAGAGGAGTTGGACCCAGAACAGCAGTAAGTCTCAGAGACCACAATTATGCAAAGCAAATAAAAGATACTTTTACATATTACTTTAATGATACTTCTGGAAATGCAAAGAGGAAATTTAATATCATTCTCAGTGGTGAAGATTCTATGTGCACATATTAGATAAAGAAAGGTGCCCAAAGCTATAGAAACATTTGTAGCACTCGAACGAGGGGACTGGGACTTATTATCGCCCTGTGCAAATTCTGTCATGTGAATTGATTAGAACTTTTCAATCACACTGAAGAAAAGGAAGCATAATGTCAGTGCTAATTATTTGGAATTTGTAATCTCACTAAAAGAGACTGAAATATTGATGTCTGTACCGCTTTATGTCTAGCCTAGTTACTAGAGTGAATACGTAAAAATAATGAATGATCTCTCCTAGCCCTAATTTCTGACATAGTTAATAAGATTTTTCTTTCACTGTTAGAGAATGTCTCTGACAAACCCTGCCAGCAAATACCATCTCTAGGTAATGTATACTAATGTTTACATTGCATGCATGTTTTAAACAAATCATATATGAAAGAAAACAGAATGTATCCAAACCAAATACAATGTAACAGAATGACATGGAGTGGAGAAGATAGAATGTTACTGGGAGGCTCTGGGAGGGGATGGCAGGGAAAGAAGGAGTTGACAGGGGAAGGAGGGGCTGCCAGGGGAGGGGACGGACTGGAAGGGGAGGGGGAAGAGCAGTGGGTTGGTGAAGATGCTGTACGCTGGCCTGGATTGCAGAGAAACTGCAGCACAAAAGGGCAACTCTACAGATAAGGAAAAGTAAGTCACAGAATTACATAATTTGCCTGAGGTCACTCCCTTATTAGTGGAATTGCTAGAAAAAGAAATCTAGTTTTACTGAGCTCAGCAATACATTGTTCCAATATACTGCCTCTGGTAATTTGCTCAGTTCTGAAGCAATGTTTCCATTTGTTTGCTACGTTTATTTTGTCTTTATGCCTAGACTTTTCACCTTACTTAGTTTTATAATTGGATAGAAATCACTGGAGGAAGGAAAAACCTAAGACTTAAGAGACTTTTCTTTCTGGGCCCTTATAAGAATTCCCTTTAGGAGTCTTTTATGGTCAAATTCAGCTGCTCTGGTTCATCAACTGGGGACACCATAATATGAGAATGGATTTTTCTCAAGAGATAAGATATCTAAATACAGTTTTTAAAACTTTCCATAATGGAAAGGTTCAAACTTGTGCAACAGCTGAATAACAGGAAGTTCTCTCCTTCCCCCTCCTTGTTTCCAATCCTGACACATGATCTAACGCTTTGTCAATGTGGATCACCTACATTATTTCAAACCAATTATTACACAGTAATATACTTTGGAATACATCTCTAAAAGATTGGAACTTCTCTTTAAAAACAGCCACGTCACCTCTGCACTTCAATTATTGGCATTTACCTGGAATTGCTGAATAGTAATATAAATGTTGACTAGTTTATCAGATTGAATAAGGATACAATGATCGCAGCTGGTTACTTATTTTCTAAATTGCAGGTTTTCATCTCTTCTCTATATTTTTTACCCTTGTTTAAAGATCAGATCATCTCTTTTGTAGCTTTTTCCATAGCCAGAGTTCAACTATGATATCATTAACAAGGTCCTTGTGTATTTGGGGCTAGGGATTTAGCTTTAATGGTTGAGAGCCTTTCTCTGAGGGGAGCTGCATCTCAGCAGAGTGCTTGCCTCCTGTGTGTGATGCCCTAAACTCAATCTCAACTCCTGAAAATAATATGGTACCATGTATTTTATATAAAATTATAGTTAGAAGCATAGATAATTAGATTCAGGGTTTTTCATTCTTCTTTTTTTTTTTTAAAAACAAGAGTGTTTTGTGTGTGTCTAAGAGACGGATCAATAATAAAGGGCCCTTGCCACTAAACCAAAAGATGTAAATTTGGTTCCCAAGATCACAAGATGAACCGACTCTGTGAAGTCTTCATCTGACCTCCACATGCTCTCCTGAGCACACAAATGCCCCCACACACCTCACAGACAAATTAATGTAAAAGCAGTGAATGTTTTATAAAAGGCAGGTAAAACGGTGTAATTTTCACTTTGTGTGATGACATTGCCTAGATCCATATAGATTATATTCTTATTCACATTATATTATATTCTACACTTATTAGCTAAAAATATTTATACCTAAAATCTTCTTACCGTTTCCTTGCTACCTGAGGTGCACATCACTGTTTGGAAAATGGAGATTCTCCCACCTTGCAGTTATCTACAGCTACATAGTATATCCCTGAGTCTAGAGCACTAAAACAATACCAGTTACTTTGTTATCGCCTCTCATGATTCTGGAGTCCCCTACTCTCAGCTAGTCGGTTTTAAGTCAGAGCAAGTCATGTGCTCATAGATGCCAACCAAGGTTGCAGTCCTCCTGGAGCTTTATCTCTAGTTATCATACAGAATTCATCTTTCTTTGATTTTGTCCATCATGGTAATTGATATCAAGAAATGACTGCTCTGTTATAATTTATGACCTTGCATTGGGGGAAAAAAAGTCACAGGCCCACCAGACTGAGGGGACAGAATATAGAGGTCAATCAGTGTCAATTTGCAATATAAAAAGTCCAAGTGACAGGACAGGGCCCAGTGCTCTCTGCTCTCCTCCTGATATCAATTTGTCTCGTTTTACTTAACAGCTTTTGCTTTAATTAATTATAGGATCTACTGGCATTTATCCAACCCATTTTACTCTCAACACAATCTCTGGAAGCAAATACATCTGAGGTATTTTCGATTGCTTGCACTTATTGCTATGACCCACACTTCGGCTCTCTACTGTTTGTCAGGCCAGAACCACTAGAAACCAGCATCTTCACTCTCTAGTTCCAACTCCACTGCCTATGAGAACGTCTTTACTTCCTCCTCTGACGTGGCATCCCAGAATCTTCTTGAACATTTCTCATTCCAAAACTGGAGTCAGCTACTTTTCCAAAAACTCTAGGCCCTTTTAAGATACAATACAAATTTCTTCAGATGTTTCAAATTTAAACTCAAGACCGTAGAATTCATCTAACTTTGATCATGTTTCTGTCCTTTTTTTTACCTCCCAGTCAAACATTAGCCCAATTATGAATATACCTTATTATAAAAACTAAAAGATACTCACATGTATGTGAATAACAATGTTAGTGAGAGTTGTTTTTCTACCCCAAATTCTTACAGCCTTAAAAGCTTCACGTTTCAGGTGTATCTCATAGTTATGTAATGAAGCAAGCATGCTTTAATGTTATTTGAAACTAGTGTGTGTGATTAGGGCCCAACCTCAACACGGTGAGACTCAGCTGCTTCTGCTTTTCTTTTATAAGGTTGGCATTTTGAAAGTTTAATTTAATTGCATTATAAAATATTTACATAGTGTCAAAACCCAGTCTGCAAAAGCTGATTTATTCAGGGAAAGGTGACTTCTGTTCATACTCCTTCTATGTCTCTTCTGTCAGTAACTTTCTGTTCAATATTGGATTATTGTTTTTGTCAGGAGAAAATACATATATTTTTTAATCTCACAACTCTTTCATGAGCAAATGGATTCATACAATACATACTTCCTCCGCCATGCTCTTTCCTACCCTAAAATTGACGATCACTGAAGAGCAGAACATAAAATATCCCTTCTATCCTTTTACAGATTTGTTTTCAGAGCCATTTGTCATTCAGCAAGAATCCCACTAAGGATGTTTAGTCTTTTCCAGTCTTCCACTACCACAGGTAGATCTGTGGTTTCAAGACAGTATACGCTTTTGTGTTTTATAAAAGTTATTTTAGAAAACGATTCCTAGAAATGGGAGTTATCTTTAATATAAATGTTAATGAACAGTGCTAAGCTGCCTTTCACAGCTGGTGTATGTAAATTATAGTTTCTGACCAGCAGTAATATGTGTAAGTACCCATCTCCCCAGCCTTAATCTGTTAGATTACATTGTCAAATTTATGCATTTTTGCAAATCTGTTTGGTTGTGAGAAGATATATATGTATATATATGTATATATGTGTGTGTGTATATATGTATATATATATATGTATATATGTATATATGTGTGTATATATATAGTGTGTATATATGTGTGTATGTATATAGATGTATGTATATATATGTCTGTATATATATATATATATATATATATATATATATATATATATATCCATACACAAAAACACAATTTTGTCATTATTAATAGGACATTTAAATATGGAACATGAAAATAAAATAATATTTTTAACAGAATGAATTCAACAGCCTACATTATAAAACACAAAAACAAATACTTTTCTCTCTGTGACATAATAGTCACTCAGCAGGCACTTTGTGGGCTTCTGCTGCACTTTCTTTAGTTAAACATGCCTTTTGTCTTCACAGTCAACAGCAAACAAACGATTCCTGGGATGCACTGGACTGGAATTTATCCTCATATACACGGCCTGTCAGAGAACACCCTGTTTGAGATATTACTTAGTAAAACCACGTTGACCCTGGGTTGGTGGCTAAATCAGATGATTGTCATGCAGTCTCGGGGGGTGTGACCTCCTTCCTCTGGGTGCACCTCTGAGTCGGTGTGCTGCACCCACACCCAGAGACCTAGCAACCGTCGCTAGCCAGCCTCACAGTCTTATACTGACAAGTTAATTCTCTCCCATTTTACTACTTAACCTCCTCATAACCTCAATCTGTGCAAGGTTTAACGATCAGGACTTTGGTGACCCCGCAGAGATGCAGTTTCTCTACCTGGTTTGTCTGCAGTTTTAATGAATAGGGAAGACCAAGCAGACCTGTTAAGACAAACTTTGTGGATGCTTGTATTCAAGTCCTCTGCCACTTGAGCACCTTTATCCACTTATATTGTTTGAATTATAGCTGTCTATTCTTTAACTACACTGGTGTTGAAAGAAAAATATTTGCCACCCCTGGTTCTGGTCACTCATGCGTTCACCTCTCTTTCCTGGTTACCCTGATTTCAACTAAACTCAAACAAGAACCCTTATGTGATACTTTGTAGCTACTTACTATATTAAAAAAAAAAGCAGATGAACTCAAACAAGCTGAGTCCTGCCTTTAATTTTCTGTTATAGCAATAAAGGGCTTTTTCTCAGATGTGAGCAATTTTCTGATTATTCTTAAAATCGAGACTCGCTTTAAATTAAGTTTCAGGAAGAAGAGGTGTGTATCGTGACAAGGAAATGGAATCAGGGCTGGAAAATGCATTAGTAGTCTTACAATTGACTCGCAGACTGGATTCTAGCTATAGAACTGAACTCGGGTTCTCTGTGTTTCAAAGACAAAAAAAAAAAAAAAACCCTAAGACTTATTAAATTAAATAATTAATGTTCTATGGCACTATTCTAACTGTATGAATCTATAGAGAAAAATTAAAGCAAAAATATCTTTCCTTAGTTACTTTTCTAATGGCAGTGATGGCATATCTGGTTTACTTACACTGTTTAAAGAATGAAGATACATCTTGTCTCATGGTGAAAGATGATGTAGGCAGCTGTGGCAGGGAAGACATGGTGGCCGGAGGAGGCTGCTGCTGTAGTGATGGGAATTTGATGACACCTAAGTGGATTAGGAAGCAGAGTGGAGACAGGAAGAAGGGTCTGTCTGTACCTCACAATCACAAAGGTCCACGTACCCCAGACTGACCTCACAAAGCTCCACAACCTCTCCAAACATGAACATGTGCTGGGGACCAAGGATTCAAATACATAGGCCTGTAGGAGACAAGTTACATCCAAAGTATGACATTTCCAAGATTTATTGTCTATGCAAGTTCACTGGTGTGAAAAAAAAATCTGTGAAATGTCTGAAATTTTGCATTTTTCAATTTGTTGTAAAGTATGTACATGTATGTTCGGACACACATACATGTATGTATCCGGGGACTTGTACATGTGCATATGTGTATACATGCATGTTCATGGTGTATGTGTATGCATGTGTGTACAGGTGTGCAACTGTGTGTGTGTGCACACGTGTGTGTGTGTGTGTGTGTGTGTGTGTGTGTGTGTGTGTGTGTGTTTGTGTAGGTCAGGGATCAACACTGGATATCTTTCTCAATCCCTCTCTACCTTAGTTCTTGAGGAGGGTTTCTTTTCTTACTGGACCTGGAGCTCACCAATTGGCTAGCAAAGAAGATCCAAGGGTCCTCCTGCCTGCCTGTCCAGGGCTAGGGTTGCAAGGCATGCTGCCATGTCTAGCTCTTACATGAGTTCTGGGAATTAAACTCAAATCCTCACACAAACACCTTACCGAGTGAGCCATCTCCTCGGCTCCTGCTCTGAAGCATTCTTAATGGAATACAACTCTTCTGAAATCCTCAACTAGATCAACTGAGGAAGTAAAAGCATGCAGTCCTCTATCAAGTTTTATTTTCAAACAATCCTTGCACTGATCACTTTCAAACACTGCTATCTACTATATTATTTTGTCCATGTTTCTTCGGGAATGGCATAGAGTTGGGGAATATCATTCGCTTTTCTAAGATTTGAAAAATGTATCTACAGCCTGACTGTGGCCATTCAGCTTTAATTGGTGAGAAAGGTCGTGAGGCTCAATGTTTATCAGGGTCTCATATACGTCATCGGTGTCTTGTTCTCATTCGTTGTCTTTTAATATGCGTCTCTTGTGTCTAGATGAAGGGATGGGGGTGTATCAAACAGACCGTTTCCTTGGGAAATTATTTACAGGCGTGTCCTAACATGTGTGTCACTTACAGTTTATCAGAATAAAGTATACATCCTACTTCTTGTCTTCCTCACCTCCATGCTGATAACTGAACTCACATAGACAGACAAACTACCTTCACCAAGGCAAGAACAACAGACATGAGGCAGATTTCTAGCTGACGGTTTTTCTGTAAAGTGGAGGAAATAAAGAAGAGGACATTACTGTGGTTTCAAAACAGAACATTTCCCCAAAGAGAAGAAGCAATGGAGAGAGAATAGGAACAGCCATTTGGTTGGTCTAGGCTTAGCTCAGCTCATCGCTTGGTGGATTTGCTTAATGTGTTAGATCTTATCAAATGTTAAAAATCTCTCCATTTATCACACCGGTTGACAAATGGGGATGGGATCAGCAGTACTTCAGTACTTCTTTTTTTTTTTTTTAAGATCTTATTTATTTATTTTATGTAGGTGAGTACACTGGCACTCTCTTCAGACACACCAGAAGAGGGCATTGTATCCCATTATAGATAGTTGTGAGCCACCATGTGGTTGCTGGGAATTGAACTCAGGACCTCTGGAAGAGCAGTCAGTGCTCTTAACCACTGAGCCATCTCTCCAGCCCCTCAGCAGTACTTCTTAATGGAGGCATTCTGGACACCAACAGTCTCAACCTGAGTCTATGTTAGTGAATAGGGGTAGGGGAAAGCACTGTCAGGGCATTTGTATCTCAAAGGCATTTGCCTTTTTTCCTCTCAGTGTCTCTACATGCTAAAATGAATAGACACTTGAAATCATTTCATGATTTAAAGTCTTATAACTATTTTTAAGGCTGAAGGTAAAGTTCTCCTAGAAGAATCGGCATGTACAAGTCTATGCTGGAGTGAAATTTAATCAGTATTATTTTATCAAGTCAATATACACAGACAACTCATCAATGGTGGTGCTTCTGTATCTGCTCTGCTTGCTATTTTCCTTCTATATTGTTACAATAATTGCAATTATATTCCTCCATATAAAGCATCCTTCCCATTTAATCCGCCAAAACACAGCTCATGTATGTATACATACACACATATATAATAGTATATATTATATGTTATATATTTATATATATATAAACTTATATATAAGTTTATGTGTAATTTTTATTGTCATTGCTACTTGGTTTGTTAGTAATTTTATTCTCTGTCACAGCCATAAGCATTGTGTATACTCTGTATATATGTATTAAAATAAGCAGAATCGATTGCATAGCTGTATTTTGGCATCTTTTATACTAATTATCAAATTAAAACTTATGCACACAATATAGCATTACTCTTTCATTACTCTTAAAACATAAGACAATGAGTGCATAGATCACCCAGACATGCAAAATCTGGAGTCAAACTTTCACAGAAAGCTCTCAGTTGACAGTGTAAAAATAAAAGTGATTTACTGGAATCACTTTAACTGGAGCATGTGTATTCAAACGTACAGACTTGTCTGACAAATATTCATGAAGTTTAATTTAATATCATTTCAATGTTTTTTCAAATGGCCTTGTAGAATACAAGTTAATGAACCTCCTAAGGATGAATTCACTTTGTCTAATCATGAAGAATGCTCACAGTTTTTTGAACATTCCGGTGTGTGGTGGGAAGTGCTAATTTTTCCATGCGTCTTACTATCATGATCAATCTTATCTAGCTGCCATTTGTTCTTTCTGTCTCCCCCTTTCCCTCCTCAACTCATAATTTATGTTTGCTCTGCAGGAGAAAGATTGCTCCCTGGGTCAGGCCAGAACAAAAATGGCAGATTTGCAGCTCATAGAAAAGATTAAATCACATAACATCAAAGATTATTTAAAGCTGGTACAGTTCAAGGCACTGAAATGATAGAAGTCGCTGGAAGCGTGGAGAGGGTACCAAAGCCTAAATCAACAACCTAAGGGATCATCTTAATGTGCCATGCCTAAGTCAACAACCTTAAAGGATCGTCACTTAATGCCCACAGTCTTCACCATGACTCTTATTGGGATTAATTCACCTTGCTATTTTATATGCCAAGGTCTTGTCATGGAGCAAAAACTATTCATGTAGAGTTTGATATCATGTGTCATATTGTTCTTTCAAATAGTCATACTTTGTGATATTTGATGTCTAAAGATTCTCCAACATTCAAATGTGTGTTAAATGACATAGAAGACAGATAAGCGCTCTGCTGTGCCACCACTGAGGGGTGTCCCCAGCCACTACACTCCTAATATGGATAAATTTCGTTCAATTCTCTTTAGTTAATACTTTTGCTCATAGGATTGAGAACTTCAGCGATGTTCTCTTTCCTTAAGTCTACATAATTTTAGATTTTCTTACAGATTGTTATGATAGGCCATTCTTTTATAATGGAGACTAGGTTAACTTAGAAGTGCTTATTAACTCCATCTTATATTTTAAAATTACCAACAAAGTTAACCTTAGAGCATGCATCTTCATTAACTCAATGTTTTCTGTAGCTGTGGAGTTAAAGGCTTCTCCTGTGGAAACGGGAGCAGTTATTCAAGGCATATCATCTCTGTTTCACTTCACATTAATGTGCGAGGGAAAAACAACAAACCCTTCACCTCATAGCTTGTACTTGTAAGTTCCTGAACACAGAGTTCAATGGAACATGTGCTAGAGGTGAGAATTTTTGTTACACACTGGTTTCTTTAAATAAATCTTTTGCTCAAAAGGGCCATGTTGTTGCATATAGGGAATAATTTTATATCTACCATATCATTAAATATGTCTAAAAAATTACTGCTCCTGACTGCTCCAACATGTCCAGTGGAATAATCACAGTGCTTTGTCCACTTTCGCTTAGGCTGGACACAGCGGTTAAATACAGTCCCTGCTCTGAAGTCGGCAGCCTGAGAACACATGCCAGGGCAAGCAAAGCATTGCTTATGCTGGTCGATAATAAATTCATTTGGCTTGATTAAGATGGACTCTCTTTTATACATCTTAACCCAATATTTTAAAGATGCATTACCATGTCAAGATCGATGTCTCTCAGTTGGCCCCTGAGTGACTGGTTTGTTGACTTTCCAGTAATGACCAGCCAGCCTTTCGTTTCCTCTTTGTCTTGCAGTATAATGTAATGTTTCTTCACATCCTTCAGAGGGAGCCTATGTGCTAATAGCAAGTACTTTCCTACTGTAAAATTCCACTTATAACACATTTGCCAGTATGCTGTATTTTTCTATTTAATTAATCTCTCTGCGTCGTTACATGTTTTCCAGGCAAAATTCACACAAGCAATGCATCACCTAATGTATTTTCATGTCCATTCAGCTAAATAAAGTTTTGAATAAACATAATGCCAAACTTTAAAATTCTAATAACATTAAAAAAAATTCTCTTTCTAAATATGTTTTCTATTTAGGAAAGTGTTATCAAGCTTACTTTGGTTTAATTCCAAACTAAATTCTTAACCTATTCAAATGCACCCTAACCCTAACGTAATGATCTACTTACCAATCCATCACTTCAT
Organism: Arvicanthis niloticus; assembly: GCF_011762505.2. Lineage (NCBI taxonomy): Eukaryota > Metazoa > Chordata > Mammalia > Rodentia > Muridae > Arvicanthis > Arvicanthis niloticus. Next base: position 47,175,675 of record NC_133429.1, read on the forward strand.
GCGTCTGCTAAGACGGGCAGGTGGTCTCTTTCAGAAATACCATTAGATAATGATAATGATTGTAATTAGGTGGTAATGATCTTGGTCATTTACAACATGCAGAGTCATTTGTATAAATGATTATTTTGTAAGTATGGCAAGTAGCTGGAAGGAACCAAAAGATATTTCATTCCTATATTACAATTTCCCTAAATAGACACAATTAGTTAGGCATATGGGTTTGGGAAAGTTTCTTCCAGGTTCCTATTTAATAAGCAAATTATATCATTATTTTCAGGGGTCTGACCTGGCAAAGAAGGTTCAGGGCAAATGCAGTTTCCTGCTTACATTTCCACCTCCCACCAGGCCTCTGATGTTTTGTGACTGAGTCTTGTTAGGTAGCTAAGCTAGGCCTTGAACTTGTGGTCCTCCTACCTCTGCCCCCTGAGTGCTGGGATCACATCCTCAACTACAGAGCAGAGAAAACAAACCGGAAGTGGCAGAAGGTTTTTAATCTCAAAGTCCTCTCCCTAGTGCCCTATTTCCTCTACCATGACCCGTGACACCTAAACCTCCCTAAACAACATGACCAACTTGGAAACAAGTGTCAAAAGCCAGACTGTGGGGACCATTTCCTATTCAGACCACCTCAATGGCATCCCCTCAACCTCCGGATTTAGCATGGAAGTACTGCTTCCACCTCTGCTTATAAGGCCAGGCAGGGACAGAGCCCTGTATTTTTCTTCCACACTTCCTTTTTGCTCATTACAGAAACTGTGGCCCATTTACCACTTTTCTGGAGTGACCAACTCCAATCTCTAATATTACTACACAGAGATAAAACTAACCAAAAGACTTAGTTATGGTGCTGTGAATAGACACCATGACCAAGGCAACTCTTATAAGGGCAACATTTAATTAGGGCTGGCTTATAGGTTCTCAGGTAAATTCCATTATCATCAAGGCAGGAGCATGGCAACTTCCAGGCAAGCCTGGCTCAGGAGGACTTGAGAGTTCTACTTCTTGTTCCGAAGACAAACAGGAGAAGACTTACAGGCAGCTAGGAGGAGGGTATCAAAGCCCACCCCCAGAGTGACACATTTTCTCCCACACCTACTCTATCAAGACCACACCTCCTAATAGTGCCACACCCTGGGCAAAGCATATACAAACCATCACAAGGACATAGTCTACTCACAGGATTCAATTTCTCTTTAATAAACCACTGAGAATACAATTCTAAATGAAGAGGGTCACATTTTTACTTCCTTGTGGTTTAAAATATAGAATGAATAAACTAACAAGTTTACACATAGTATTTTTGAAATATGGTGTGAACCATTAAGCAAGCTATATTGTTTGCATATCAACTCTGCACAACACAACATATTCTGACCAAACAGGAGAGTTTCTTTGCCTTTCATAAATAAATTCCACAATGAGTTCTATGGAAATACATTAGCGTCTTTAATAAACGCACATGTTTGGCAACTCAAAAATATTTGCCCACACACCACTCAACAGGACCTATATAATTAACACATAATTCATGTCAGTGCTGCATCCCTTTCCATAAACACAAGAATAAACTGGGTCAAGTGAAGGCTCATAGTTAGCAAGTATCAGAAATGGGATATAAATTGATATTTCTTTTAAACCATTTATTCTCAATATCAGGTTATGCAGCTTCATCTCATTGGATAAGGGAAAGAGAGAGTGTTGAGAGTGTTATGGGCGTCCCCAGTTTCTTGAATAGTGACATATTAGATTCTACTGTCTGAAGTATTAGAAGAACTGGTTTTATATTGCAAGATATAATTAATAATGAAAACACAGTGTAAACTGTTCTTTGACAATATGAAACTATTGTGCCACTGATGTTAAGAGTAACAGTCCAACAATAGACCCTATAGAAGGAAGAAATTTCAGACCCTTAAGGGGGTGGGCGCTGGCAGGAACTGGAGCTACTTCCAAAAGTTCTCTTCTCTCTCCTAGCAACCATAAACTACTTTGTATGTTCAAAAAAACAGCTTTATGATATCAGAGAATAGACTCCAACACAAGGGATGAGCACTGACTAAGAACAGCAGCTCTGAATTTCAGAAGGCATTTCTCTGAGAAAGACAGACTTTGGTATCAACCTGCAGATATTTTTGAATATTAGATAAATAGTTTTGCCTATGGAGGCTGCACTATGGTGGCTCACACTTGTGATCCCAGTGTTTTAGAAGCTGGGGCAGGAAGATTGACACTAACTAGTTCAAGGTCTGCCTGGGCTACACAGGGAGTCCCAGTATACTCTGGGATACAGAGTAAGAACCTGTCACAGACAAACAAACAAAAGTGGCATACGGCAGAACATCAAAAAGATGTAAGACATACCCGGGCCATCCCTTGGCGCTGGGCTTTGTCACTGCAATCACACATGATGTCTTTAGAGGATGCCTCCTGTCTGAAAACAACCTGCTCTTAGACATTGTTTAATGACAAATATCATAAACACAAATGTGGGAAAAAATAAACATCTCCATGAAATTGGAATCACTTCCATGAAGCAATATTGTATTTGCAAAATGTGTTTCAAATTACAATAAAATGGTTATTACAAATAAATTAGAAGACAATTCAATACTTTATTTGTGTAACATAGTTAGACATTTTTCTCAAATATATTTTCCAGAGGAAATGCAAGCTGTGTAAGGGTAAAATTAGATGGAATTTTCTATGCTTGATGATTTAAGAGATTAATTAATTAATTAGGCCAATGCTAGAAATAAAGACTCAGGTTTGACTGGATTACATGTTTATTTCAGCCTTAGGTGAGAGTTTTAGGTAAGGGGTCAGGTGGAATTCCTGTTTCACTTTGACCCAGTCCAATGGAGATAGTGAGGTCATCTTCTGGTTTCTGAGATCTCCTGGCACTAACCCTCACCATCAGTAGGAGAAAGGAAAGCATTTCTACAGTTTTAATGACAACACGCCACTTCCATACAAAACCCATGAGCTGACTCTCACGTACATGGCTGCATGGATTAGCTATAAACGCTTGTGTGCTAGAAGAGGAAGTAAGATTGTCCCCTAAGAGTAAGACAACTAAATTGACATTTATCTACATTGTCAACCCCAGATTTTATACATCTCTAGATAGTAAGCTGTATTTTTTTTTCCTAGTGTGGTATTAACTCCTAGTCGAGTTAATCAAAATCGGATTTTAGCATAAGTATCTTAAACCCATGATACCCTTTTAGTTAGGACTCCTTGCCAGTTGGTAGGAACAGAGAGAGATTCATTCAAATCACCTGAATCCAAAGCATCGCTGAGCAGGTTCCTGGTACCATATGGGAGTAGGCAGAAACAGAAGTTAGGGAAGCCATAGCACTGAGCTAATGGCTTTTCCTTTTCCTGGCACCTGATTTCTTTTTCATCTCCACAAAATGACTGCCGCTTTCACTTTACTTTTGTAGATTGTTTGGTCACAATTCTTCCACCTCATAACAAAGACTCCCTCTAGATTCAGTCTCCATGGTCTTAAGTCTCATGACACGGTGACATCGTATCAGATTCCTGAGAAAAGGAGAAAGGATGCCAGCTCACCTAAAGTCTAACCCTGAAAGACAAAGAGCTAGCCAGTCTATTGATTTGTTTGGTCATGGATCACTGTCTGCTTCAGGTCTAATCAACTGTAAACAGGTATTGAGCATATGTAATTTCCAGACAAGGAATTACAGTACTAATGAGTTGGCTCATTGATTAAGATATTTATCATAGGCTTTGAAAATAATACAAATATATCTAAAGAAGAAATAACAAAAACTCAAAGAATCAGTATTTGAAGCCAACCGGGGTAGCACAGGCTTCTAATCCCAGCATTTAAAATATGGTAGAAGAATGGAGAAATCAAGGCCATCTCAGTATCAGAGTGAGTTCAAGAGCAGGCTGGATCACAAGAGCCTGTCTCTGTCTGTATATAGTCCAGTGGTAGTGGATTACCACTGGCCTTGTCTCATAAAAACAAAAGACAAAAAACAAAACAACAACGAAAAGCCACAGATGCCTAATTTAATAGTATGTACCCATTGCCTCAAACTGAGACATCCCTCACTCACTGACTTAAAATCTCTTACTTTAGTTGTCAAGGTCACCTGTGTGGTGAAATAAAGCCCCCAAGCTTTCTCTACAAAGGACTTAGACAGGGATTCCCATGAAGATCACAACTGTTCTCCACCCAAATGTGTGACTTCACATCTTTAATCATATATTTCTCAGCTTTAGAAACTCTCCAAATGTCATAAATAAGACACAGACCCCCCACCCATGGATCTGTGCAAGTACAGTGTTGTGTAGTGTCCAAAGTCACTCCATAGATCATATAAACACTGTAAATGCCCTCTTGTTGGGTCAGATGGAGCCAAGAGGGTTTTTTTTTTTTTTTTTTTGTATTTGTTCTTTTTTTAAATTTTTTTATTGGATATTTTATTTACATTTCAGATGCCATCCTCTTTCCCCATTTCCCCTCCCTAGAAAACCCCTATCCCATCCCCCCTTTTCCTTTTTGTTTTTATACTATTTTTTTAATGTTAATCGAAGGCTTTATAAGTTTGGTAATGCTCAATAAGAAGATGCTCATACAGTCAGAAGTGTAACCCAATACCCAACCTAGATATACCAACTACCTTTGACTGGCAGAGACACAGGAACATCTACCAACATGTTCCCCACCCCCTCTCGTCACCTAGCTCCTCCTCTCCTTCTCCTTCTCCTCTCCTTACTCCTCCTCTTCATCTCCTTACTCCTCCCATCTTAGCTCCTCCTACATATCACCCTTCCTGTTAAAATAAAACCTTCCTCTTAAAATACAGTTAGAGCATAACTATACCAATTTGTGTCAGTAAGGTACAAGATAGACCTAATATCCAGTCCATCATTTTGTTGACTAACCAGAACCTCTGTCATCCCTCCTAACTAAAAAACCTAGTTCTGAACCTGTTTTTTTCTTGGCTTTAGAATGAATTTCAGCTGAAAACTATCCTCTCAAATCTTTTCTCTCAAAGTAAATAGCTGGGATTGGTTATGAGACTATAAGTATTTAACCCATCAGAAATCCAGAATGACTGAGTTAACTGAGATTATGGGAACCACAAAGCATAGCTTCTAAAACTTAGCCAATTTATAGAGACCGCTAAACACCTGGGCATTCCCTATACTACAAAACATTGAAGCATCTGATCTTCAGCCTTCTGGCCCAGGATCATCTGACAGACCTTAGTGCTGCAGAATTATTAAGGGCTGATTACTCTGTCTTGGCAGATAAAATCAGTCAATTATTCTGCAAGTGTGTCCTTTTCTGGACAGTGATTTGTCTGTAGATGGAAAGAGGCAATTCTTGCCTAGTGGCTGACTCACCACAACTGGAGTAACTCCAAAGAAGCTCAATTTCTTCTTAGAAGATGGAGCCAAGTTTTAAAGTTCATATCATAATTTACTTCCTAATGAGATTTTTTTTTTTATGTTTTTGGAAGATGTGGTGAGACTGTTCAGAGAGCAGGGATTCTTTATTTCAGTTGCAATCTCTGTCTTAACACTCACATTCACCTTTTAAAAACCCAACCATCTCACCTGATTTAATTGGAATTCACAAAACACACAAGTCATTTGTGTGCATGAATATGTGTGTGTACAGATACTCGTTCACATATCTGTGTATGAATATGGAGACCAGAGAGAAATGAACTTCAGATGTCATTCCTCGGTTGACACCCATCTTTTAGTTTATTTGCTGTTTGTTTGTTTGTTTGTTGTATGTTGAGTCAAGGTCTCTCACTGGTCTGAGGCTTGCCCGGTAGGTTAGATTGGACTGGACGGCCAGCAAAGCTCAGGGACCTGTCTGTCTCTTCCTTCCCAGCACTGAATTTACAAGTGTGTCCCATGTCCATCGTTTAACTTGAGCTCTGGAGATCAAACTTAGTTCTCACACGTATGAGACAAGCACTTTACCACCTTCCTTGTCCTTCTCACTTCTATGCCGCCACCACCACCACCCCCTCAATCCTTTATTTATCACCTAAGCTCTTTGGTTGAAAGATATTTGATTACACTGTGAACCCTGAGATTGTGTTGTTTACTGGGAAAACTTATTTCTAGTTGTGGTGTGGCTCATCTTTAATCCCTTTGGCTGGAATACAAACGTGCCCTTAGTACACACCTTTCATCTTAAACTATGAAGGTAAAATTAGTTTATATAGGGAAACAGCCATGTTTTCAAGTGATGTATAATTGAATGGCAGACAAAATGATGAACCAAAGAAAGATTTGACAGAATAGGTTATGCCCAACTTCTATGAGGAGAGAGAGGAAATAGAGGTGACGTAAGAGAGAGCAGTGCAGAGAGAGAGAAGGCAGTTTTACTAGGACAGCTGTATGCTGGGAGCCGACTCCTAGCAGAAATCAGCTTTCATCTTTGCACCCATCTCGAGCCCTATACCCTGACAAGAGACTTGTTTTCAACAGCCCACAACAGCTGAGCACACTCTGATAAACATCTTGTTTTTCTCACATATCTTGTTCTGTTGTTTAGTGCCCCCAGCTGCAAGGTATATGTAGTATCCACGGCTGCAAGGCACGTGGCAAAGTGCCTTCAGCTGTGTTCCCCTGCTTGTCCACGGCTGCAAGGCATGTGGGAAAATGTACATATACCCAGGATTTCCTTTCAGTAATTGAGACTTGATCACACACCCTGTCTTGTCTTCATTTTTTGTGTCTCTTGCCTCTCCATCCCCACTCTCTCTCTCTTGCTAGACCCTGACCCGAGGACCAGAGCAGCAGCTCAGGCTGGGACAGTTGTACAGAGACAGGTTGAAGATAGAATGATCCATAGAGTGAGAAGGAGCCAGAAAATCAGAACAGATGGCCAAAGTTAGTATGAGGCCAGGCAGAGCAATTCAGATGCTGAGCTAAGCCAGACTGAATAAATCAGCTTGGAAATGAGCTTGGGCCAGAACAGCTGAGTTGACCCAGCCAGCCAAAGTTCAGAAAGAACAAGAAAGAACACACACACTCACACACATAGATAAGTATTTTAAAGGCACTGTCTCACTTACTTATAATGTAAAGAATAAATGACTGTCTGTGTCCCCTCCAAACCTCCTATGTTAAAATCCTATGCAGAGCTGAGGTTTGAGGAGGTAATTAATTAGGGACAAAGGTGGAGCTGCCCTTAATGTCATTGTTGCCCTTTTAGAAAAGTTTTTAGAGAGTTGCCTTGCCCATTATGCCTTACAAGAATACAGGGACACAATGTTCTTTATCAGCCAGGGAGTAGCCTGAAACTGATACTGAGTCTGGCCATCAATGCTTTGGCCCTGGACTCCCCAGCCTTGAGCACTGAGAGAAATAATTGTTGCCTTAAAGACTTAATTCATGAGCTTTTGATATTGAACCCTGAAGAGACTGAGACACATGACAACCTGGAGTGGCTGTTGTTAGCAGAAAGTTATAGGCCTGATTCTGAGTTAAAAGAACTGCCCATCGCCACACAACTGTTAAAGATGGAGTCAGAATTCAACTGACATTTGTCTTACGGCAACATTCACTGCTGGCCAGTTCACCAGCATGATCTTTTAAGAAAGGTTTAAACATATTTTTAAAAGAAACAAGTTGAAAGTCCCAATGGTGTCTGTGTCTGTTGAGGGATGCCTGAGTTCCCGGTATCTTCCTCTGTGGGGTCAGATGCTACAGCTTTAGACCCGCCCAGTCGGGAGCAGCTGGGTCAACTAAGGCTGGTTCTCATGCAAATCCAACTTTAACACGCAATCTGATAGTGATGTGATCCTAGGAAGCCAGCTCACAGCTAGGAAAATTCTCTTCTTCTTCAGATCAGATAAATATCTGTACCTGTCCATCATCAGAGTATTCAAATGTAGTCTAAAATATCTACTGGCATTCCCCATGGAGGAAAGAAATCATTTCCCCAGAATGTAAATACTTTTATCTTAACAAAATAACTACTACTCTTTAGAAGTGCTCAATTTGACAAAAATAACTTTCATCAGAATTTCAAGCACAGGAGGAGAAATGTCTTCTTGAAATACTGTTAAGCCTCAGCGTTCTGAGAACTAGTTGAAACAGCAACAGAAGTAACATGGTTGACTAAGAAATTCATATCTGTACCTTTTTCATATTTGTAAGACTGTGATGTAATCTTATTTTCACTATTTCAATATCGAACTGAGACAATAAAAACTAAAGTACATTTGATGAACTTAAGACAAAGTTCACAGTAAGACTCTTACTAGAAAACATGGGGGAGGAGGGTTGCAGCTAGCGCATATCTACTGTGTTTCAACATTTGTCACCATCTTACTTTAAGTTGCTCCCAAACTCTGAGCTTGAGATACTGAACTTTAAAATGGCAATTCAGTAGGGAAAAAGAAAGCATAATAGAATACAGCTGGTATTAGTGTCTTTCTGTCTTCCTTTAGAATCTGCAAGGTGAGAGATGTGTGTAGTTGAAGCCTCACCAACCTTTGCTGGAGACACAACCCATGCACTTCTATGTGATGAATGTCGACAGCAGAGTTCACTCTTTTAGCTCAGTTTCACACCATCCCTAGTTTGGAAGCATTTTGTCCAATAACTCATCCTAATCTCTGGAAAACAGTGGTGTCACTCTGTCGTCTATTCCTAACAAATGAAAACATAAATAAATAAATACATAAATAAATAAAGGTAACTCACAGTAATAAAAAAATTATTTCCTTATAAAGCTTGGTGAGTAATTTATATGTACATACATGTAAACTTTTTATATATAAATGCAATAAAAAGAATTTATGATATATAGTTCATATATTACAAAGTACATGCTTATTAATTCTATAAATAAAACAATGTGTAAATCTATCATTTAATTTATGTCATAAAGAACATACACCTAAAAAGGTTTTAAGGGAAAATTTAAACCTACCAATTAATAGCCATTAGCAGTCTGTGACCATGCAGAGATCTCACCAGGTACCATTTTTTGTCTATCTTCTATTCCCTCATCAGGTATATAGTGCATTGCGTTCTAGATGGAAGACTGTGTTTTCACAAGTTACACCAGAGCAAGCAGCATTCCCATCCTAAACAGTGTCTTGAGTATCTTTGCACAACAGCCCATAAATTTCACCCCTCTTCCAACTGCGTGCTGTGGTGTAAATATACCATGATTTATAGGGCAACTTAACTTTACATATCAATATCCGTTCATTAATTAGGAAGAATGAATATTCATTCATGCTTCCATTTTATTTTGCTTCTATATTTAAGACAATACAGAGAATGTATTAGATCAAACTACCTTGTGAATGTGAAGGCATTTCTCCAGAGAAACTCACTGGCCATCTAAGTTCTGTACTAAAATGCTCAGTGTTTTAGATGTTTACGTAGAAGCTGTCCAGTCCCCATGCTGAACTCCTAACGCTCTGTACACTAACCAGCAACACAGGAGGACTCAGTCCCAAATAATCCTGAGTCCTGGGTACTTCACGACCTTCAGTCTCTGCTAGTCTAGTAGGGGAAATGGTGTCTCCTTCACTTGATTTCCCTTTTGTGTATCAAATTCATGCTACTAGTGTTGTTAACTGTACAAGTAATAGGTTTCTTTCCGATGTTTTCATAGATGTATAAGATACTTTGATTACGCTCACCTCTTTGCTACCCTGTCTTTCCCTGCCCCATCTCCCACTAGTCAATTTTCTTCTCCAATAACCCCCCTCCTTTAACACTTAAAAAACCTACATCATTCAATTTTCATTTTCCTAATCGTAAACAATTTAAGTTTTGTTTTTATGGCTGTGTTGTTCTTTTCACATTGTGATAGTTAATCCTCATTGTCAACTTGGCAGAATCTAGAGAGGTAAACCTCTGTGCTGGGGTATACTTTGCGCACTCTCTGCCCATATGCTGATTTCTGTACCCAGAGATATGGTTGCAATATGGACCTTGATATGACTCAGTATTTGGTAAAAACATCCTTCTCCATCATTTTCTTGGTTGGTTAAGAAAGAGATGATCAGCCTATAGCTGGTGAAGAGTTAAGATGGAACTTCCGGACTTCCGATCCAGTGAGGGGATCCAGATGGAAAGAGGAGAGAGGAGAGAATTGCCATGAGCAAGTCCGGATGAGGACATGGACGGAGCAGGAGCAGCCAGGGCAAGACTAAGATGCAGGTAACAGGTTATGCAGCTGGGTTGTAGGCACCGTGGTCCGGGTAGAATAGATCAGAACCCTGCCCAGCTGTAGTGCAAAAAACTTATTAATAAGTAAATCCAGTCTTTCCGTGTCATTATTTCAAAGCAAGAACAGGCATAGAAAAGCCCACGCTTTTGCATCTCTGTGGGAGGGAATACGTAGATTGGGTTAACTGAAAGGGGAGGCCCCACCCTAAATGTGAGCAGTACCTCTGTGTGGGCTATGGTGCCAGGTTGAATGGTGAAGAAAGCAAGCAGCAAAGGAACAGCATCCATCTTTCTCAGCTGCTTGACTGAGGATGTGATGCGTTCAGCTGGCCCACAGCGGTGCAGTTCCATCTTTCCTGCAAAGCTGGGCTGCATAAACCTCCCTTCTTTGAATTGCTTTGTCAGGTATTTTGCTAGAGCGATGAGAAAAAAAAAAATGATTGCTACATGTAACTTTTAATATCGTCTGTGTTTTATTTTTTAATAGTTTTTTCCTGTGTTGTACACTTCGATGCTTTCTATTTGTTCACTACTTAATACATTTTTGGTATCTTGATTCTGGAACTATATCATTATTAATGAATGTATTAGTTGTATTTATGCATTTCCTTATTCCACATTTTAAAAGAATATCTTCAGTGCTTTAAAGTTCAGGTTTCCTATTTTCCTTAAGATATGTGCATATGTTTTCCTTTTTTTAAAGATAGATGATAGACAGACAGATAGACAGATGCACATAGGTAGATAAATAGATAGATAATAGATATATAGATGATAGACAGATGCATGATAGACATAGGTAGACAGATAATAGACACAGAGATAGGTAAATTATAGATAAATAACAAATAGATAGATAGATAGATAGATAGATAGATAGATAGATAGATAATAGACAGACAGTCAGACAGATAGATAATACATATACATACATACATACATACATACATACATACATACATACATATGTACATAAGCTATGTAGTGTGCTTATTTGGAACAGTTTTTTGTTTCAACAGTAGGGAACCCCATTGTTATTTTCCAAATGATTAGAAAACCATCCAATCCCATTTTTCTAAGAAGTGAATGTTGAATGATCTGAAAATAAAAAACATCTTTGGTGAATTTAATATACCAAATAATATACCAAAATGTATGTACATCGTGCCCCATTCGACATACCAACTAGTAATTACTAAGCATGACAAGCATGGTTGGTATCTGATAACACCTGTTATTTTCCTTCACAATTGTTTTTATTTACTTCTGCATTTTCCCTTCCACACAAACTTTAGAACTGGCTTTCAGGTTACACGTAAAAGTCAAAGAAGGTCCATGACTGTTGCATTCACATTAAAGACGAGTTTTTAAATGAAAAGATCACAATGTTGAGATTTTACAGCTATTAATATATCTCTTCTTTTGTCTTTCTCTTTTGGGTATGGCTATAAAGTTTTATGTTCCAGCATAAGGGCTGCACACTCTGTCGTCAGAAGGCTTACTCTTACTATTTATCACTTCTCATGACTAACATTCTCACCTTGAGTGTGAATATTTTCTTTTACATTGTCTAATGAGCTGTTATTATTACACATATTACTCTGCTGTAGCATTTAAACTGACGGCCCCACACTCTGCCACTGAGTTCTATCCCCAACTACATTTGATGTTCATTTGGAGACGGGTTCTCACCAAATTACCCATGTTGGCCTTGGTCTCATTCTACATATCTAAAAGGCCATGACTCGGAGAGTCCCTTCCTTAGCCTCCTAAGCAGCTGAGACTATAAGCCTAGTCACCAGAGCAAAATAAAATTGTAGATTGGTTTTTATATCACAGCACTGATCTCTTAGTATTTGTCAGCATTTTCCAATCAACTCATGAAATAACAACTACCCAAAAAGTGGCCATCGTAATCCACTCTCTTATTTATATTTATGTTTTTCTTATTGGTCATTTATAGCTTAGTAGTGTAGGATAGACCTTATCCCTGACTTTATAGACTGATCTAACTTTTAGCCACATTATGTACAGTACTTGAATATGTCCTACATATTAGTGCCGAAGGCTACATTTGAGTGCTGGTGTCAGCAAGTGTTCTTTGTGTTAACCACTATACTTTCAGAATGACAATACCGACCTCATGTGTTGAGGCGATGGTTTTTGAGCAGCACATACTAAAGACTGCGTAAATGTGGGTTATTGTTATTCCTATTTTGACAGTAAATTAGATGTTTGATGTAATAATTGGCATCCTTGATCCCGGTTCTGAACTTCTAGAATATGATCTACCTACTACCTGATATTAGCAGAGGGTTGCATCATAGGCTTCACCAGTGGCCTTAAGAGAATAATCAAAGTAAGCTGCATTCAAGCAATTGTAATAACGTCTAAAATAAAGTGATAGAGAACATCTGTTTATTGAGCACAAAATATGACCCAGGAAACATGGAAGATGAACATGGTTTCTCACCACAGTAGTGCAGTAAGATAAACAAAGAGGCACCATATGACTTTTAATATGAAGGTGGGCTAAAGAACTGGCACAACATTACCCACAAAGTTGACAGAATATTCAAATTTTTGTAGACTTTGCAGTTTCTACCATCATGGAGGTTGGCCTCAGAAGCCTGTGGCGATTTCTCTTTCTTCCCTGTACATCTACTCTAGAGAAAGTCAACTTGAAAGGACAGAGGTGTTCACCCCATTAAAATATAAGCTCCCAACAAACAAGATCAATTCTTCTCAGCATGCTGTCCAGAAAAAAATACCAGGTATCATTAACAGTTGTTTAAGTACCAGGGGACTATAGAGATGGCTCAGAAGTTAAGAGTATTTACTGTCTGTTCTTGCCAAGGGCCAGGGTTCAGTTCCAACATGGTGGCTTCCAATTACCTGTAACTTTGGGTCCAGGGGATCCAACAACCCATTCTGGAACCTGCATGCACAAAGCACACACATGGGGCACATAAACACATGCAGGCAAAGCACTCATACATATAAAATAAAAATGAATATTCTGAAGTATCAGTTAATGTTAACACACGAGGGCACATAGGTACACACCGGTTCCGAAGATGCTCAAAGCCTGAGGTACAGCTGAGCAGTTTCTGTTTTAAAGGACGATTTCTGTTTTAACGTGTTGATAATACTGTATATATTTTTTTGCTTCCTTAAACACAGGAGGGCTGTGAAGCATACAAGCAATAGACAAGAAAATTATAAGCTTAGAATTTGACATTTGTCATGGTATATAGTCTAGCTTCTATTGGGAGAGTCCCTTTACATTTACATATTGGGAAAAAAAGAACTCACCAAAACATATGTATACATACACACACACATATACACATACACACACACACAAACGCATATACATATCAATTACTTAAGTGACATTAAATAAAGTTGGGGGAAGTGAGATGCTTTTATATACTTACAAATAAGGTCTCAGTTATAGCTGACCATCAGAAACCATTAAGATTGGTATGTTTAGTTGCTGCAACAGGACACAGGAAGAAACTGAAGCTAAGAGTTGTAGAGTAATTTTCCAAGGTCACTAAGCAGGTCAAATAATTATAATTCAAACCTGAAGGGACTTTTTCAGAATCCTCATTTTACCACCATCCCCTGCTGTGATGCCCCAGACTCACAGCACACAGATCTCCAGGACATCAGACATCGCCTTCCTGGATATGTGTCCAAGGCACACCCGAGGGGGTTCTCACTTCACTGCTAATGATTCTTCATCTGCTCCCAGAAGTTTGACTAACATTTCAGAAGAAAACTATGCTCCACTTTTGCTGGACACAACAGCAACCTTAAGATGGACATGTTGGCATATCGGCACATTAAATTTATCTCTGAGAGCTTCCAACCAAGCCTCAACTTTCACCACCATCAGGCCTCCTTTGGGTTCAAAAAAAAAATGGAGAAATTACTTATGCACTTTTCAATGAAATGTTGGGATCCCATGTTATGTGCTCTGGGTAGCAAAGTTTCTTCAAAGCGTGTGTGCTGCTGCATTTCGCATGGAGGAAATTGAATCTGTTCGTGGAATGAGCAATCTCTTGGCAGCGCAAGTTGCTTTAATGGACGTCTCTTTCTGTTCAGCCTTTGCCATCTGCTTCACCCGCTAATTACAAATGCAGGAAGAGCACAATTCACAGTTGCGTCTATAAAGAAAAGTACAAGGGACTTAAATGCAGGTTTATATCACTGCATCTGCTGAGAATTTTTAAGCCTGGGAGGAACAAAGGGGCAGGAAAACTGTCCTCTGCCTTCTCCATCCAATCAGTGGGAACAACAGAATTCACAGCACTAAGTTACCAAGATCAGCTCATTTGGAGAAAACTGGCAAATTACACTATTACTCTTGGGCTATGCTTTGCTTTGTATTCCAGTGGGGTTGGCTGGTTGGTTGGTTGGTTTCTGTGATTCCAATAGTGATGCAGGCATGGGGAGTTTTTACAGAGTAGGCAAAAAACTTAGAATTTAGCTCGAATAATTCTATGAGGAGTGGGGCCCACAGACAGCCCCTTGGTTAGATACAATGTGTTAAGAGAAAAGACAAAACTGTTTCTTTCTCTGTTTACAATGTTCTGTTTGATAAAGCTCCTGTATTTGCAGGTTATGGAAATCTTAAATCTAGACCATTTGTCAAATGAGTGCTTAAGTTTCCTCAGCCAGGCTCCTAACTAAGAAAGGCTGCTCCATAAAACTGGTTCTGCATAACTGGACCCATCCCCATTTTGTAGGTTCATTTTCCTGTAGATATCTTAAATGTGGTGTCTTTACTATCTTTCCTCCCTAATTATGACAGCTAGTTTCTTAGTTCCTGAGATACAGAAGTTGCTCAAAGCTGTGAACCAGTTGGATTATCTTAAAGGTTGAATCCATTCAACGTATCCTTAGCTGTGCAGAAAGTTACTTGTTTTGGGGGAGACAGAGGTTGACATCTGGGATCTTCCCAATGATAATTCATCTTTTTTTTTTTTTTTTTTGAGCCTAGAGCTCACACATTGGGTATACTGGCTGGCATACCAGGCATATTTACCTGTGGTTACCTCCTCTCTTCCAGCATTGGGGTTACATATGTTCACCATCATGCCTGGCTTCCACACAATTGCTAGGAATCTGTTTCTCATTCTCGAGTAGCAAACACTTCAACTAAGACAGCCATCTTCCCATTCCCTGTAGAAACTACTTAAAGTACCTGAACATATAGACAGTAATTCCCACAATCACTGGGCTATCCTGGTTCCAGACTATAAAATATGGTGACACAGGAGCTATCCCCTCCTCCACAACATACACACTAGCAGGAAGCTACTTCACAGGATGCATACTAGCAAGAGGCTCCTGCTGGTAATCTGGGTTAAAATTTTTGAGATGGGTGGGTGGCCCCATCCCTCAACCCGGGGCCATGCCTATCTACTGGATATGGTCTTTAAAGGTTCTATCTCCTTTTCATTCTATTCATGTCCTGAGTGGAGAGTAGATAAAAGACATTTAGTTCAGTGTTTTATCTAAATGTTCATAATTATCGTCTTTTTTGATGCCTATAGATGTGTCTTTCAACTAAATCCCTCATGCAGAAGAGGGAGTCACTCTACTTATGAGCCAATCGTGTGGGTTATTATTCCACATTTGCTGGCTGTTTTCTGGGCACTAATGCTGTGAAGTGGGTGTAGAAGCAGGACATTGACCCTGTTAAACTTAATAACCCAATGATTTACAATACACAACACATCTGAAGTCAACTGCTCTCACTGTCTCATTAAGCAGTGCAGACAAGGGTGAAAATATTATTTGCCAGTGCTCTGAACCTGAGTCTACAGGAGCGTGGCGGCGGTGTGCTCACTTCAAAGCCACGTGCAGATACCCGATTGTTATTCAAAGGAGATAACAATATTTAGTTATTTGAAATTTGTACAATAGGATGCAAAATCAACTTAGTTCATTTCACCTGTGCCATTAGCATATAACCGTTGTTATCCTCTTTGCAACTTTATTATTTCAGCACCTGTGGCTTCTCCCTACAAATCTAACATCTATTTAGTGGTAAATGTGACCTACTCATGGACCAAAGTCCCTTTCCTTACTCCCTGGGTGTTTTACTGCTGTGAACAGACACCAGGACCAGGGCAACTCTTATAAAGAACAACATTTAAGTGGGGCTGGCATACAGGGTTAGATGTTCAGTTCATTATCATCAAGGTGAGAGCATGGCAGCATCCAGGCAGGCATGGTGCAGGAGGAGCTGAGAGTTCTCCATCTTCATCTGAAGGCTCCTAGGAGAAGACAGGCTTCCAGGCAGCTAGGATGAGGATCTTAAAGTCTACCCCCTCAGTGACATACCTACTCCAACAAGACCACACCTATTCAAACAAGACCACACCTACTCAAACAAGGCCACACCTACTCAAACAAGGCCACACCTACTCAAATAAGGCTACACCTCCTAATAGTGCCGTTCCCTGGGCCAAGCATATTCAAACCATCACACTGGGCTACTGTCTCCACACTCTAAGGTCACTTTCCCCCAAGAGCACTACACAGCCTAGATGTCTATTGTTGGGGATTATAGGACTGCAAATTCTTGAATGTGTCAGAACTTTTGTATTATGGTATGAAACAAATACTTTCAAAGCTCAAATGAGGACTCACCTCTATTGTTTGTCCTTTTTAACAAGTGATTAGGTGGAAGCATTATGGGTATGATTATTTGGGTTTCCTTTTGGATTTATTTTGCATGAGTGTTTTGTCTACACTTACGTAAGTACACTGCCTTGTGCTGATGGCCACTGAGGTCAGAAGAGGGCATCAGAATGCCTACACCTGGAGTTACAGACAGTTTTGAGTCACCTTGTGCATGCTGGGAATAAAGCCCAAGTCTTCTACAAAAGCCGCTAGTGCTCTCCAGCCCCTGGAATATTCTTATATATCTGATAGATCATTTCACGGCCAGGTTCCAAATTCATCAGTGGCTTCTGTGTAACTTCTCTGGTCTCAGTTCAGTTTTATTTCACTAATCTCCAGTAAAAATCCACTTTGGTCTCCACCTCCCCTCCATATATCAAGATTTTTCTATCTTGACTATATTTTCTATTTTTGAGAATGCTTGTCTCATTACATAACTCTGGTTGGCCTGAACCTCACGGAGATCTGCCTAGCTCAGCCTTCCAAGTGCTGGAATTGAAGGTGTCCACTTCCACACCTGGATATGTCTATTTTTTTGTTTTTGTTACATATTCTCTTCCCTAAGATTTTGAATTCAGACACTGTTTAACTGATGCTTCCACGAGTGTTTGCTACTGGATATACCTGTGCCAAAAGCTTTTCCAAGGCACATAATTCCATTTAATCTTTGCCACTGTTCACCAATACCTAAAATGAAGTCCTTAGTATAAGGACTATGTTCCAATAATGTTAAAGATTCAGCCATATTTGGCATATTTCAGGTGAGCAGGTGTTCTGTATTTGCTTGCTAACAGAGTTTACTTACCCCAACCCTACAATAACCCTACGACTGCCTTTATATAGTTCCATGATTGTACTGAAAATTACCTGAATGTCATTAAGATAACTATTTTTAACTATGTGTATCTGTATATGGCATGAGGTCTTTCTTGGCATACAATTGCACCCTCTGAGGTTAGGAGAGAGTGTTGTCTTTCCTGGAGCTTGAGCTGCAGGTTGTTTGGAGCTGCCGAGAGTGGGTGCTGAGAACTGAACTCAGGGCCTCTGTAGAGGAACTGCTCTTAACCACTGAAGCCTCTCTCCAGCCTAAGATGACTCTTAAATGTTTGATTGCACTTCACCATTAAGAAATATGCAAGGCTGTATGGTACTGTATAGTACTGCAGTTTGTTAGCCAGCCAGTCTAGCAAAATTGACAGGCTCCAGGTTCAGTGAAAGACCTTGTTCTCCCCAAATTTAGGTGAAAAGTAATAAAGAAATCTGACATCATTTTCTGGCCACCGTATGCACATGCACGGGAACGTGCATCCACAAGTGCACACGCGCACACACGAGTCAGAGTGAGGAACACAGCAGCTGTGTAGCCCAACGCTTCTTCCTTGAAGTGTGTGCCATGGCTGGCATGTTCTTTTCATTGAGATGACTAGCACAGCCACTGTTTAGCACATACCTCCTAAGTACCTGATGAGTACTGCTGGCAAAACTGAATTGAGATGAGACTGTTTGGCTACAAGTCCCATCTCTATAAACATCAGAGCATCTGAAAGCAAGGGGGCTAGTGAATATGTTCTCAGAGTTTCTCTCTATTCTGTTGAGTGAATATAAGTAGAGACACAAAGGATGCAATTAAGTAAGTTAGAGAATCAAGAAGCAACCACGTAAAGCCTAAGTGCTGATCAGTGCAGTTAAAAATCATTGATTACATTTGTATCAGGAAAAATGCCTTCTGCTTCTTTAACTTTCCTTGTCTTTCTATGGATTTGGGTTTTAAAGGTAGTCAACATTTTAATAAATTGTAGCTGTACATTAAAAAATAGGTTGGGCCTTAAGGATCACTAGTCTCTTTTTGCATAGCAACATAAAGAATGGTTAAGTGTTCTACGTTATTGGGGGAAGGTAAGTGGAACCTTACAATAAGAGAGGATGAAGATGGATCACTAGTGCTACATCTCTAGATAGAAACTGCAAAGTAATTTCCATCTGTACTTGTGACTAACAAAAAGCATTTAAGGAAATATATACAGATGTTATTTGTATTGAAACATCCTTTTGATTATTTTTCCCTAAACATGTCTTGAATTAGTAGAGACCATTTTTTGCTAATTTTCTACCACATCCATTAGGAACGCTCTTCCTTTCAGTTTAACAACCAAAAGAAATAAAACAATCAATGGATGGATAGGTGGAAGGGTGTATGGATGGATGGATGGATGGATGGATGGATGGATGGATACATGGATGGATAGGGTGGGTTTATAGATGGATGGATGGGTAGATGGATGGATGGATGGATGGATGGATGGATGGATGGATGGATGGACAGATGGATGGATGGATGGATGAATAGATGGATGGATGGATGGATGGATGGATGGATGGATGGATGTGTGGGTGGATAGATGGATAGATGAATGGATGGAACAAATAAACCTTATCAACCTAAAAAGCATTGCATGTGTATTTCAGCTAAATAGTCAAATGAATATTTGGGTTTTCTAATCCAACACCTAGTCCAAGACTTGAGGAGGTGAAAGCATACGCTGTTGTCAGTAATAATACAAGTCACAGAGACCTCAGGGAAAGGGTGTGAGTTATTTGATCTGACAGGAAATGGTTGCAGAGCTCAGGGGTGCTCTGGTTCTTCAGGCCACGGGCCACCAAGTGGCTGACCCTGGAGTAGCTTTAAGAGTCAAGATGATGCCAAACCTCTGGAGAAGCTGTGAGAAATGGCAGTAATTTCAGCTTTTTAAATCTCTTTTCATTTTCCATTTTTAATGTCATAGATTTGACAATAAGTACAAAGTGATAAAATGTATGAAGAGGTTAAACAGCCAAGAGAAAGTGCCGTCATCGTCTTTTGAAGAGTTTAAAGTACATTTGTGCACACCATCCCACACTGAGAAATGGTACTGAATTCTTTGAAGCTTTAGAAAGTAAGCTTAACAATATTTAAGTGTATACACGTGCTCTTTTTTCTCTGCCTAAAGGAAATCTGTGTTCTCATTGTCTTGGCACTTTCTCTGTCTATCTTTAATTTTAAAAAGATACTTTATTGTTTATTGTGTGATAGTAACAGGCTCATTTTTTTCTACTTCTTCAATGAGTTATTTTTTTTCTTTTTCCTCAATACCCCAGATTTTATATTTGTTTCATTGTGTCTTTCTCATTCCTAAAACCCTCTTGTTGGAACAGGATATGCTAGGAATCAATAATTCACCTTTGTGGATAGATGGCCTACCAGGCTTTAATTCCTAACAGATTGATCACATAAATCCCTCTCTTGGTGTACTTAGTTCTTTATTATTGTTCACTAGACCCTGACAGTGAGTGCCCCAGGCTATAGACATGTTTTATTCATCTTTATTCTACCTGCAGGGCCAGCATAAGATTTACATGTTGTAGGTATTCATGCAACATTTATTTAATGATTGAGGAAAATTAATGAATTAATTAAATAAGATGTTCCTTTATTATGCATTTACGATAAGTACACATGCTAAAATCCATTCTCATGCTATGCAAGAATTAATTTCCAAACCACAGTAACTAATATTCTTATTATTTCTAGTTTATTTAACTCCAAAGTTTTACTAACAGCAGTACCTATCTCTCAACTGCTTTTTATAATATTTTTAAAATATTAAATACAGAAAATAAGCATTAGCTCTATATTTCACCATGCTCCCTCATGCTATTATAGTGGAAAATCTGAGATAAACAAATATCTGTTTTTATTATGTACACCTGCAGCCATGTGCTGCAGGGCATGCTGCATGGTCAGATGCATGTTTGGTAATTCTCACCCCAGTTCCACAATTATACAGTAAGTTAGACGATTGTATTACATCTCCATAAGTATAATGCTTCATATTTACAGCTCTTCTAAAATGTCCAGATAGAACTTATGATTAAATCCCGCTTATCCAGTGATGTCATGCCTCCAGAAGCTAGGGAATAAGCAAGGTTGACTTATCTGCTTCACTCCCCAAACTGCCTTTCTGAAAGTTTGGTTTGGAGGCTTCTTGCTGCTAGAAACCCTCACATCTGCCATCTTTAGAGAGAAGCATATGTCTGTGATATCAGCTTCTAAGAGTAAAAATGCAAAGTCCTGGATGCTAACTCATCAATAGAGAGATAGATAGATAGATAGATAGATAGATAGATAGATAGATAGATGAAAGAAAGAGATGACAGATAGATAGCTAGATAGATATGATAGATAGATGATAGATAGATGATAGAGAGATAGATGATAGAGAGATAGATAGATAGATAGATTATACATTTATCTGTGTCCATATATTATTGATTGTGTATAAAAGGATACATTGGAAAATTGGTATTAATAAATTATTTGTTTTGTTTTGCAACCAATTACCTGTAACTACAATGTCAAGGCTACTGGCTTGGAGCTTCAGCAGTTTTTTAATTGTTGATCTACACACAGCAAATGCATTTTTATGTAGCAAGAAGAGTCAAAATCAATTATCTCAGTGATTAAGTGTTACAGTGTGAGTTTTGCTCATGTTATAATTGAATAAATAGTACTAGACAGAAATATTCTTATGTCTCTTAAAACAGTTTTATTTACAAACTACTTACCTATTAGCTTATGGTTTAAGTACATTCTAAGTCATAAATTTTTCATGTCATTGTTACTATAAACTATAGTTTCTCAGAAACTGTTATTTCATTGGTCTCAGATAGTCTAGAAAAAAAATTCATTTCCACATAATCAAAGAAGACTTTGAGTTCTTCCTGGAATATATGGTTTTTAAATTGTGTAATCTAAATTGATTTACTTGTTATTTGTGAAGTTCAATTTCTTGTAAAATAGAACTTTTTTACAAATATAAGAATACTTTAAATTGATTTCCTCCCACCAAATCTGTTTATTATAGTATGTTTCTTTAAGTAAGTCTTAAATAAATGTGGAATTTTAAAATGTGAAAATAATATAGTATCTGCCTCATAGTATTACTTTAAAAGATATAAAAACGGTCTTAATAAGCCATAACTGATGAGTTGAAGTTGTCTGAATGTTGCAGAACAGGATCTTCTTAAATTTATATAATAGACTACGATAGACTAGGATTCCTAGAAAGGAAACGATTGCATTGAGTAGAAGTCAAGTAGATTTGGTTTACTTCAACAGAGCTCTGATCTACAATGTCACATGAATATAAAAAGGGAGAGTCATTTTAGTAATTTAAAATTATCACTACAGTTGATTGTCAAAGCTCGTCGTTAAGTGGGCCAAGCAATACACTTGGGGGGTTCTCTCTGTGTTTCAATCCAGAAATTAATTTCTCTAGAGTTTTTTTCAACCTAATGATGCCACAGAGTTGTAGTTGATTATGTGGCAAGAGGTTGGATCTTCTCTTTCTTTTCCTTCATTTAAGAGAAAAAGTGAAAAGTTATTTACTATTTTGGCTCAAAGTTATTTCTGCAAAATAGCCAACATTTTGATATGTTTATATTTATCCTCTTTTCAAAGAGATGTATATTTCAAAGTCAAAGGTTTTGCATCAGCTTATTTTTAACTGTGGTGTGATTAGCTAGTTCACACTCAGTGAGACATTAGTTGTGAAGATCGGACTTCATTTTCTAACATTTGTTATTTTCTCAAGAATATCCCAGTGTGATTTTAAAATATAGCTGAAAATAGAGCTTAAATGTGGTTGGTCTCGAAACTTGATTGTAATTAGAGGCAGTAGATAACCATATATATATATGTATATATATATATATATGCCTGACCAAAGCAGCCAAGGCGATGCTGGGTAGGTGCTGTGAGCAGTCAGACAGAAGATATGGAGATTCAGTCCTTGCACAAAGAATGGTGCCTTCAAAGGAAATCAGAACACAGAATGTCCATTTTACTTGGTTGAGACAAGCTGAAGTTCTGGCAGAGGAGCTGCATTCTGGGCTCTCTTCAAGAGACCACCAAGTCTAATGAGTAGTTGATACACTGTCCCCAGAAACTGTCTGATTACTTTCCCAAGCAGACATAGTCTCTCCTATTTGTTTTTCTGTTCCTCTGTCTTTTTTGCCTTTTAAGAATTCGTTCACTGTGACTTAGTAAATAATCTTCTAATCAACTGTTTAAATACCACAATAATAACTATTTTGTAAGCAACCCTATTAATTATTTAGAAAACAATTGAAGGACTTAATGTAATCTCCTATTATTTTATTTGTAATTCAATTCGTTGATCCTGCTAAACCACCTATTAAATAACAGAAAAAAATAAAATTGTGTCCATCAAACTAATTAGCTTCCAAATGTTCTCCGGCTCGTTGCTTTTGTTTGTAGAGCATTTTTTTCTACATAAGGATATGAAAGATGCTGGTAACTGTTAACTTCAGGGTATGTGTGTGTGCACATGCATGTGCGTGTGCGTGTGCGTGTGTGTGTGTGTGTGTGTGTGTGTGTGTGTGTGTGTGTGTGTTTTAAGAATTTTATAGAAAACATTGGTAGGAAATGTACTTGTTTGCCCATACTGCCTAAATGAGCTAAATTATTTCTTTAAACAAATGTCTTAAAGTTCTGGAAAGTAAGTTCTGTGGTGCTAAGAGGCATGGTTTAAATAATGTAAGCGTGTCTGCCCCTCCTGTTCCCCACTACTACAGAAGGCAGCACAGTCTCTACTGTGCACAAATCTGGGACAAGGGAAGCAAGCTGACGCACAGCACAGAACACAGGTGTCAGCATTTTTTTTTTCTTGTCAACAGAAAATGGATAGCTTGTTAGAAGAACAGCAAAGCACAGAAAAGTTCGACCAATGCAGTTGAGCCAGGGCGTACTCAAGTGCCTTGGGTCTTTTCTTACTGGATGATGCAGCTTCCTCAGAAGATAAGAGTTACAGTATCCGTGCACTTCATTTTTAAAATCTGAAGAGACTGAGAGATGAGATCCATGCTACTTAATCCACAACCCAAGTAGCTATTGCAGTGTGTCAAGCTAAGGACAGTCAGCTAGAACAGTACGAAAAGTCTGATTGTGATCAGGCAGGTCATGGAGGAAGTCCCTACTCAAGAGACCACAAATGAGATTTGTTATTCATCTCTACTGTCCAGTGTGTCCTGATTAACGTGCTTAGCCTCATTGAGATGTATTAACATAATAGATAAATATAACATATAGGTTTGTCAGTGAAATTAAAATTATTCAACATAGTGTTGCTTAGAGAATGCTTCTAACTTGCAAGCGTCAGCTTTAACATAACTACTGTTCTGTTGCTCTGAAGAGACACCACGATCAAGACAATTTATAAAGAAAGCCATTTGCTAAAAGCTTGTTTATAGTTTCAGGGGGTTAGTAACCAGGAACATGCTATTAGGCAGGCCAGCATGGTGTTGGAGCAGTACCTGAGAACTCACATTTGATTCACAAGTTACAATCTGAAAGAAAGAAAGAGACACTGGGTCTGGATGGGCTTTTGAAGGCTCAAAGCCCATCCCAAGTGAATCACATCCTCCAACAAAACCACACTTCCTAAACCTTCCCAGAGAGTTCCACTAACTGGGGACCAAGAGTTCAAACATACAGACATATGGGGGCCATTCTCATTCAAAGCACCACACCAACTGAACCTTCTGTCCTTATGTGGGAGAATACAATTAAAGATCTTACTGCGAACTCTAGAGGTTATACACTTTCTCTTAAATTTCAAATGCCTAGTTAATAAAAGCTCATCCTGACAGCTGTGTTAACCCACAGCTACTGCTCAAGACAAGTAATGAAATATTAAGAGTTAAAATCACCTTATCTCATCTAGAAAGACCTGCTTTCCTTGTGTTTGTACGTGAAGCAAATTTTGGTTTGAAATTTCACTTTTGAAATCTGGTAATGAGAGAATGGCTAAGATAGCTGATAGCATTTGTCTCAAAACCTCAACGACAAACACTCCTATTATCTGCTGAAGAGAGCCTAAGATATATGTGCAATTAAACTGTAATAGTCAGTAGCTGTTAAGTGTCAGAAGAAATATGAACAGGAATACACTAAACCCAGATTCCTTTTCCACCTCTGCTAATTCAATAATCTGTCCTGGGATGTGGCTGCCAGAAAGAAAGTCCTGAGTTCTCTCATCACCGTGAATGTGAACGA
This sequence comes from Arvicanthis niloticus, assembly GCF_011762505.2. Classification (NCBI taxonomy): domain Eukaryota; kingdom Metazoa; phylum Chordata; class Mammalia; order Rodentia; family Muridae; genus Arvicanthis; species Arvicanthis niloticus. Next base: position 47,200,687 of record NC_133429.1, read on the forward strand.
GGGGAAAGAAGAGAAACAGAGATAAGAAAGAGAGAGAGAATATTTTCCATGCCTTTCTTTGTCACATCTATAGAAACGAATGTCGAATGTCGTTCTTGGGAAAAATCGAGCCAAAAGGTCCCAGGGATTCCAGGGTAGCGGTAACTTAATAAATAAGCTTTATATGGTAGATGATCAGAGCAAAAGGAACAGGTGAGAAATCATTCTTACATGCTAGACAGAGTCAAGAAGCATATTTTTATAGGAAACAGAATAGGGTACTTTTCTCACAAAATAATTAATATTATCAGTGTATTCTGTAAAGTGCAATGTGATACACCTTAAATAATTAAAAATGTCAGAGATCATTCAGAAAATGGAATAAAGGAAAATAAATGTCTAAACTTTTTTTTTTAAAAAGATGTTAGAGAGTCCTGGGGCAAACAATTAGCTAATAAAAGTTCTTGGACAATGAACTACATGTAGCTAAGAAGTGCAGAAAGCAAGAGAAACAAAGCCTTCCCCAAGAAAGAGCCCACAGTTGCTTATCCAATACCAGATGGAAAGTCTTGAAAACATGTACATACAAGTGACATTCTACAGACTGAGCAGAATGTATTTATGTGCTTGGGGAAATACATGCATACACGTAGATGAATGTAATAAAATTTAATGAAGTGAGAAAGAGGGGGAGGAATAGAGGGGGACACAGAGAGGTAAAGAGAATCACAAAATAAAACATTAAAATTAACAATAATGTAAAATTCCTCAGAACATGAGATCTGGGGAAAGCAACATAAAAGAAACATAAAGGGAAGAGAGATTATGGCAAAGCACACAGAGCCTCAAGAGTAAGCACATAGAGACATGACAAATATTTGTAGAGGGTTAGAAGTGCTCGGGGTGTAATATATGCAATGCAGGTAGCAGTGGAGAATGTTAGATGTTTGGCCTTGACTCTCACCAGATGCTATTCAGAATCATCTAGGTGACAGGACTTCTCCCGGCATGCCTGTGAGGATGATGAGGATGGGGTGAGGTCCTCAAAGCACCTGGCCGACATCAGCCAGCCCAGGGGTCAAAGGACAAAGAGGTGAGCTTGTGCCTGCCTTCACTACTTCAACTCCTCTCTGATGTCACCCTTCAAAATCTTTTGCTTTCATAGTAGCAACTTTCCAAGGGAGGCTCCAAGCTCTCAGCATCTCAGTGGACCGACTGAGGCACCCAGCTTAGACAGAGCAGCTACCAGCTTCTCTGCCTCTCCAGAGCTTGAAAGGCAAAGGGCATTGTTGGACTAGCAAACTCCTATCATTGAAGATGAAGACAACACAAGGAGTCACACACAGGGGAACGTGCCACATACATACATGCACACACACACACACACACGCACAGACACACACACACACACACTGTTCCCACAGACAACCCTGCCTAATACATGGCTTCCGTAAACACAGGGAGTTAGGACACAGTGCATAATGGGACCATACATCTCAAATCACAGAATGTAACTTTAATTTTTTAAGTCTATTTTTAATGATGATTCTTAAATGCTTTAACCTCCCTTTTAGCCCATTGCCTACCAGTGACAGTGGGAAAGAAAGGATGGGGGCAGGGGGGCAGGAAGTAGACTTGTTTTGAAAGGTTGGTTGGAGCAACCTGTGCTGTGTGGAAATCAGCAGTTCAGTTCACAGGTCAGCAGCTGCAGAGCAATCCACTGGAAAACACTTTAAGGCTATATCAGCAGTCCAGGTTGGTAGTGTCAGGATAGCAAACATGAATCAGCAGTGATGGCATTAGTTAACAGAAATAGCCAGGCCTCAGCCCAAGTCAGCAGAAGGGACCCTGAGAAATTCTGAGCTGTGCCTCTCTCAGGGAAGCGAAGATTAACAAAGAATTGGGACCCACAAGCATTGCACAACTAGTTCTTTAAGCAAGCCAAGCTCAGCCTCCGTCACTTGTCTGTCGAGTCCTATTTATATCCCTCCAAACATCAGGTGTCTTGCCTCAGCATGTGCCTGTCTCGGCTGACATCACTCTACCAATCAGCCCAAAGACAAGAAACTGCAGCACACCACCAGAAGTTTTTCTGGTGTATTTCTCTCTATAGAGTCCAGACAAACGTAGCTCAACAACGAAATGTAAGGCAAACCACTACATGCGTGTTGTTAGCAAATAATCCTTTATCACATGTCCTTTCATGTGCTTATTTTAGCAGAACATCCTTTCTCCTGTGTCTGCTTCAGCACAGGCTTCCTTCACGAGTCTGCCTTAGTCTTTCACCTGTGTCCACTTCAACAAAATCTTCCTTCACTGGTTTGCCCCAGCAAAACACCATCCAATTGATTTTCCAAACAACCCTTCAGTTTCTACTTCAACAGAACCTTGAAATGCTGGCAGTGAGGCTCAGGAGAGAAGCAAGGACAAAGTATAGCAACAAAAACAAAAAGCAAACCAACAAAACCAGAACCTTATATATACTGGAAAGATCCTCATATGACAGGTGATCTAATCCAGACAGATGCTGCTTACCCTAGCTGGGAAGACTCTGAAGGAACAGACTGGGGGCCCTGTGGTGTCTTACAATTACATTATGCTCTCTACCAGGCTATCACAGCATGGCTGTCTATTTCTTTTCAGAATTAAACATTTTCCCAGGCTGTTTACTGCCTAAATACATTAAAAGCTGACTATCAGATTTTAAATATAATGAATACAGCTATTCTGTATATATAGGTCTGTGTGTTATATATTTCAAATAGAATAGTTTAAAAGCATCCTCTATAGGTTTTTAAAGTTTAAAAACTATTATATACTAACTTCATGGACTCCAATTTGAATGTTTTGTTGTGAGGAAATCTGCAGTAAAATTAACAGATTGTTTCTAAACCGCATGGTAATTAAAATAACTGGCTAGAATGTTATGGTGTTGGTGAGTTTTGGCAACTTGACACAGTCTAACATACCTGGGAAGCAGGAATCTCTAGTTGGGAATGGTTTCCATCAGATTGGCCTACTCTGCCTTTTCTTGGTTTCTAACTGATGCAGGTGTGCTCAACGCCTGTGTGTGCTGCTCTGTCCCTGAGCTTGTGGGTCCAAGCTGTATAAGAAAGGCATCGAGCTGGACAAGCCAGGTGAAGGAAGCCAAGAGTCGGTATCCCTGAATGCTATCTGCTTCCATTCCTGCCTCCAGCTCCTGCTTTGGGTTCCTGCATTAGTTCCTTCCATGATGACTGTTCCTTGGAGTCCAGGTCAAGCCTCTCAATCCTGGTTGCTTTTGTCCATGCTGTGTGTCAGCAACAGAGAAGCAAGCAAGGATAAGGACAAGAGTTAACTTGACTTTTAGGAAGTGGCTTTGTCTGAGCTTGTGTTTCCTTCTCTGCCTGCTCTTGAAAGACCCCCAGAGAGGGGAGACCCTCACTCCAGTCTCGGGATGTCACTGCCACCCAATAATTCACAAGACACCAATCTAGATGCAATCAACAAGAGGTATATTTCAGGATCAACCGGCTGATGGTCATTCCATAACTCACGCAGGAGCAGAGTAATTGACAAAACAGCCTGGCTAGGGGAGGTCTTATATAGGGGAACCCACAAATGGGGGTGGAGAGGGTGGGGTGGGTGAAGGGGTAACTAAGGAAACATAACATAAAAACAGTGGAAAGTCCCAAGAAGTCCCAACCCATAATTTAGTCAGGGTCATGCGGAAAATACCTTGTACACTTATCTTTTGTAAGAATGTAACCTTGCCCAACCATTTATCTTGTGGTTAGCTAGTTCCTGGGACCACCCAGATGACTTGCATCTTTCTTTATGGTCAGGAATGTGTCTCCATGTTTTGGGCCTTCCCCACCCGCAAGTGGGTTCTCTTCCCTGAGGTCTTAGGACTGTTAATCAGCCTCTCCTTTCCTCTCCTGAATGTTAATCTAGCAAGTGTCCTCTGACTCAGGAGTAATTATGTACTCCTCTCGGAAGGTAGAATGTATCCCGGGGCAGTGAAGACCTAAAATCTGCTTTCTTTGTGGAACTAGTGAACTGGCTGGCCTTCATTTTTTTTTTTTTTTTTTTTTTTTTTTTTTTGCCTCAGGTCTAGGGGTCATAAAAACTTTCTATACTTTTCATAACTTTTGTATATCTTTCGCTCTCTCTTTTGCTTAGCAAAAACTACACTTCAAATTGGAATATTATGGTTTTTTTTTTTTTTTCAAGAAAGGGTTTCTCTGTGTAAGCCTGGCTGTGAAATCATTCTGTAGACCAGGCTGACCTTGAACTCATATCGATCTGCCTGCTTCTGCCTCCTGGGCACTGGAATTAAAGGCATGAGCCACCATCACCTGACCATAACAATGTATTTTTATATTACTTTTTTAAAATTTTTACTTCAACTAATGGATAATTAGCATGTTAAAAATCCATATATGTTAATGAGGGTTTTTTTTCACTATCTCTGAATCCAGTGATATTTCTCTGCAATGTTTTTCTTTTTCACTCTTATAAACCACAAACTGATAATTTACTATAATGGGCATCAGTTTCTTCCAGCCTCAGAAAGTATGAGGACAAAATTGCTCTTTATTGAGACATGTTGAATTCTTTCTGAAGCATCAAACAATCAATCAAATGTTATTTCAGAATTCTGAATACTCATAATCATGATCATGGGATCTCATAGTTTGGAGTCAGGCAGACCAGCACTGAGCCTATGATTGCCACTGGATAGACAGAGTGGTCTTTTACAAAGAGGCAACTTGAAAGGGAGAAAGTGTTATGAAAAGAAGACCTGGGCTACAATGTATCTAACTGATTAGTAAAAACTAAAATGGCCTTTTTATTCGCAGCTTTAGTCTGGGGTGAAAAAGAAAAGATTCTAATTCACTGTGGTTAGGAGTATACATTTATCTTAAGAGAGAGAGAGTCAGAGCCAACTATGGCACATATAAACTATGATATATAACTATTACATATCTATTTCACATACAATAGGTATGTACAAGGTTAGTACTACACTGTAGCTTATGGAAGAAAAACATAAGATAATGGGATATATTTAGGCAAGATATGTGAACTATAATACATCAGGATACTGAGCACTATCTGGGAGTTTAAAATAAACTGCTTTCTATACTTATTCTCATAAAATAACCTTCAAACCATAATGATAAGCAGTCGGGTCAAAGAATGTTTTTATTCTAAAAACATACATATAAAAAAATTTAATTCTGAAATTATGAATGGTGATCTTTCATGTGAATTTGGGTCTAACCAATGGTTAAATTTAGGAATAATGTCAGTGCTCATCATTTAAAGAAATTCGCATAATTTGAATTCTAATTTAATGGATAAATGTGAATTTGAGAGTGAGAATGAGAAAATAATTTAATTTTACATTAGAAGCAGTTTATAACACAGCATAAGTTTTCAGAAGTGCTCTTTTGCTAGCCCATGAGTTACTCAGTGAAGACGGCCAAGCACACCACGGACAGGGACTCAGCCTGGCACAAAGGGTGCAAAGGCAGCCAAGTAACACATGCCAAGGTAACCTCAGAGAGAGTTTTAATATCCTGTTACTAAATTTCAATAAAGATAATGTGTTTAATTCAATAATAGGATGGATTAAAATATGTACTGTTGAGCAACCCAGTGTCACTATCTACTCCCAGTGTCCTTTCTCTGGGTTAGGACTTGTTTCAGGACAGTGGAAGGCCACTCACGCCTGTCTCTTTGCATCCCTAAACAAACTCACTTGGGAGTAAAGGAAATGGAAGGTATAAAGTCCACAGCAGTGAAGAAAATTGTGAGGTGCAACCATGAAATTTGTACATCCTAGCAGAAGATAAAAGAGAAAAATATGAACCAGAACTCACAATGAACTGCAGCTTGGAAGAAAAGAGAAAATAGTTCCTAGAGACAAGGTCAAAGAGAGAGTCTATCTTCCAGGAGAGCCTTGAGTGGCTTTGATGCAGGGTCAGCAGAAAAATGGTTCCTGCCATGTAGGCAAAGTGAGCTTCCTACCAGGCACTTAGCAACAGATGAAAATTACAGAAGCTTCTCCTTTTAAATCTGTCATCCCAGGATAATCAGTGCAACCTGAAGATAAAAACCTGTTAAGTGGAGCTCTGGGTTCTGGCATTTAGGAGCTTTCTGGTTTATTGGCCACTTACCTTAACTGGACACTTCTGAGCTTCCCCGCATGGTTTTCTTCCTCAGTGTGATCTGAAAACCAAGATTCAACTCGGGCTGGCAGGGACATGAGAGAAAGGTAACAGAGATATTGTTTGTGTAACCTAATAGGAAGCTAGAATTAATTTTTATCAGAGACACGAACGAAGATATAATACCCACAAAGTAAGAATGTACATATGCAGAATACTAATAATTAAAGAAGTCACGAATTTCGGGGGGGGGGGCATCAAGGTGTTTGAGTGGGAAGAGGAAATGGAAAACAAAATAAATGCAGAAAATATATATAAAATTCTCAAGAAAAGTACACAAATTTTAAAAAGAATGGGGTACTGTGGAGAAGAAATAATAAAAAAATGATAACAATTTCATACTAAGAATAATATTGGAAGATTAGTTAATTAAATAATGTTAATACAGGGGATATATAAGATGCATGAAATAATAAATTTCAGTAAACACTTAGCAGAAACTGTAAAAGGAACGAAGATTTCTTTTTAATGCAAGGCGAGCTTAACAGGTGTCGTGAAATTAAAGGACGGGGAAGAGATTGTTAGTCCTGCATGGCTGACGTATCCCAGTCTGCCAGGTAGCCGAGAACTCATTCCAAAGAAAGAGGGGTCTCCAGGAAGTTACAGCGTGCCTGAAACCTCAGCGTGGCAAAATGGAAGCTGGCCTATGGTAACTTTCATATTTAATCAGCATCATATCATGGGGATGGGTGCAGTGCTCAACTAGTCTGTATCACAAATATCCACACTCTTTACCCAGCTGAGTACCATCCCTGTTCTCAGGAGAACAAAGCACACTGTCTCCATTGTTTGGTTTTGGAGACAGGGTTTTTCTGTGTAGCTCAGGTTGTCTTAGTATTCAATCTGTAGCTCCGCCTACCTCTGCCTACCATGTACCCGGATTAAAGGAATGCCTCAACAACTTTTGGCCAAAGGGTGCATTCTTTAGCTCCGTTGGTAGGTTCAGGTGATTCCTGTCCAAGCTGCATATTTTGGAAGAAACAAATATGGTCTGTACAAAATAAAATAAATAAAACGCAACAAATAAAGTATCTTCACTGTTACAAAGAAAAGGAAAAAAAACCCATATGGTTGTAATTGCATGGAAATTTCTTTCATTAGTCTAGAAATAACTGTACATTTTCCCTACAGAATCTATTCTTTATCTTTGTTCATGTCTAGAAGTTTGGGATGGTAGACTACAGAAACCTTTGACTTTAAACTCAACGAAAGGGTGGACAGCTTTGTACTTCCAGGCCAAGACATGACAGACCTGATTTTAAGGCAATGGTCGTGATTCTAAGGCTTAGGGCATTCTCAGACACCGAAGAGAGCAAGAACAGACATCAAGGTTGAGAGGGACTCTGGGTCCTGGCCTGCTGCAGGACTCGGAAGAGCAGCCTTGCACCTCGAATGGACAGCAAAACGGACCTGGCCCTTTTGGTGTGGGTGGGGTGAGCCAGCCCTGAGGGCATGTGAGCAAGGCGCTGGCTCTGATCCTTGCCAGTTGTGGCACTGGGTAATTTAAGCTAGCCAGGGCAATACTGGAAAGCTCACTGGGATGGTCTGAGTCCAGAGACCCTGGGTGGGCTGACAAACTCCACTGCCACTGAGGCCCAAATCCAGGGCTTTGAGTTGTCCAACCCCAATATCTTACCCCATCTACTGAATTGCTGGAATGCATGAAGGAGCCGGTCCTACAGATCCAAAACTACAGAATCTCCATGATGCACGGCAACAACAGGCTATCCCAGAAGATCCCAGTGAGGTTACAGTATTGATAGTTTAGCAGAAGCCAGAGAGAGGCCTGTACCAGACCAAAGACTCTGTTGCTACGGGCATTGGCAAGCAAAGAAGTGTGGACAAAAGGGTATACTGTGGAACATACTGTGACACGCTATAGCTTCCACAATGAGATTTTTTTTTTCCCGTTTTGGAGGGGAAGTTGCCTGGGCAGAGGGTGGGTACAAAGGGATGGGCAGATGAGTGGGATTGGGTGTGTGATGTGCAATTCACAAAGAATCCATTAAAAAATTGAATTTTTAAAAAGTTAAAAAGAAAATCACTGTGATGCTCAGCACATCTCACCTCCCTCTGTAGGTGGCATTGTGTGTGGGGGGGGGGGGGGCGCAGAGTCAGGAGCGGGAGAAGCAGTTACAGTAACGGAAAGAGGGGAAAAAATCAACCTGTTCTCAGAAACAAGACTCAAATTATTTCTCTTCAAAGGGAGGGGAAAAAATAAAAGTATATTGCCTGCTTCAGCTTTAGTTGGTAGAATCTTGTTCTTAGTAAACACTCCATTCTAGCTCAAAATATTTGATTTTTAGAATAAGGACGGAAAGGAGGAGTGGGGGAGGGGAAATGGGGGAGAGAAGGAATCGGTGAACTGATTCAGCTGTAAAACACAACCATGAATTTCTTGTTTTTCTAAAATAAGAAACAGGATATCTATTTTTATAAATTTGATTCAACATAATATTGGAAACCCAACCAGAACAACCAGGAAATAGAAAAAAATAAAAGCGGAACACTTTGGAAAAGAAGTCTCTTCTCACTGTTTGCAGTAGGCATAGAAACTGAAGGTGTGGGGGTGGGGGGTGGGGGGGAGAATAGCTCAACAGTTAAAATTCAGCACCCATACCAAGCAGCTTAAAGAACTGATCTTTTAATTGTGAGTATATGGAATCTGCGGACCACTTACAGTAGAGTGGGTGTTTTAATAATATCGATTGAATTACAACAACCTGTAATCCCGCTCCAAGAGATCTAATGTATTCTTCTTGTCTCTCCTGGTGCCCTTTCACATATGCCATACATTCACACAGATACACACAAAAAAATCCCGAAGTTCTCACCAGAAACGTGTTGGGACTAATAGATCTCACCAGGTGTGGTGGTTTCAATATCATGGGCCCTGTTAGCTCATTTATGTGAATATTTGGTCCCCAGCTGATGAAACTGTTTGGGAAGGATTATGGGGTGTGGCCTTGTTGGAGGAGTGTGTCGCTGAGGTAGGCCTTGAAGTTTCACAGTCCCATTGTAGACCTCCTCCCCCCTTGCTTCCAACTTATAGATAAGATACAAACTCTCAACTATTATTCCAGCATCATGCTTGCCAGCCTGTTGCCATGCTCCCTGACATGATGGTCAGGGACTAATATTTTTAAACTGTAAGTAAGTCTCCTATTAAATGCCTTTCTTTATCATTTGCCTTGGTCGTGGTGTCTCTTTGCAGCAATAGAAAAGTAAGTTCAAAGTGCAAAATCAACACAAAGTTCAGTGTGCAAAATCAACACAAAGTTCAGTGTGCAAAATCAATTTAAAAAAAAAAAAAACCGTAGTGGCTTTTATTACTATTTACATGAAATAGAAATGAGAAAAGCAATCTCACTAATAACTGCTATAAAAATAAAATTCTCAGGAGTAAATTCAATGAAAAGTGTCAAAAGTTGTGAAGACCCCCATACTCGTGAGACCCTTCCTCAAGTCCCAGGAAATCACGACCACCCAAAGATCACAAGAAACCATACCTGGATGCAATCAGCAGAGGCTTTATTAGGGAAGTTGGCCGGCCAAGGTCGAACCACAGGCTCTCTCAAGAGCAGAGTTTGACCTCGAGTGGCAGACTAAGGGGTCTTTTAAAGAGGAAAACCACAAACCAGGGGAGTGAGGAGGGGGTGAGGGGTTGCCAAGGATACATAACATAAGAATAGCAAAACATTCCAGAGAAACCCACCCTGAAAGGTTAATAGCCATGGAAATTACTCAGTACACTCATTCTTCTCAAAAATGTGGTTTTACCATGTCACTGCCCTACCCTGTCAACTATCTATTAACTATTTCTCACTAACTCCAGCCATAGAGCCACAGCCCTGTCGTTGTGTTTTTACCACCGGAATGACTTTCATTCTTTACAGCCAGTTCCTGAAACTGGCCTGGCTTATTTCAGAGAAAAGTTTCCATGTCCCTAAAAGAACTTATATGTATATATTCTATAAAAATGATTTTTATAATTTTTCATTCTTCAGTTGCTTTATGTAAACTATGAACATGTAAGATATATTGAAGAGGACACACAAAATTTGGACAGACGTATTTTCTATTGATAGATCAGAATAACCAACATTACTATAACACCCACACTGCAGTAAGTGATGTACAGATTTTATGCACTCCCTATCGAAGTATTAATTTTCCACAGAACCTGCAAAAATTATATGGAACCACAAGAAGCCCTAAATAGTCAAAACAAACTTGAGTGAAAAGAACAGAGCTGAAGACGTCATACCTTCTAGCTTAAACAGACAGTACAAATGTTTCACAATTATCAAATTGTGGTGTTAGTATAAAAGAGGCATATAGGCTTAGATTTTTCAAAACCTACTTTTAATAAGGGTGTTTAAGTGTTTTAACCTCCTTTTAGTCCACCACCCACCAGAGGTGGTGGAAAGGAAAGGGTTAATAGAGCAAAGGAGTTTGTGGACCTGTTGAGAAACAGTTCTTTAGAGCAAATCCACTCTGCCTTGTCAGGATGTCAGCAGTTCAGTTCACAGGCATCAGCAGCTGCAGCTCGATCCACTCACAGACACCATTCACGAATCAGCAACAGCAGTTGCTGTTGAAACCAGAAGAAACTGAGAGGTTCTGCCAATCGGCAGTGGCAAAATCCTGTAGGAACATCACCAGAAACTCCATGGTGCATTTCTGTCTATGAACTCATGACAAACAATGACCAGCAAAGAGTGGCAAGGTGAACCAACATCATTTAGTGTTGTCAGCGAAGACCAGTGCCAACAAAGCCCAAAGATGACCAGCAAAGAATGACAAGGCATACCAACACCACACAGCATCATCCACTGTCTGTTGGGTTATACTTATATCCTTTCCAAACATTAGTTCTCTCAAGCATCTGCTCTAGCAAAACATCACATGCTCCTTTTTCAGGCAGCTTCCAGAAAAACGCCACATGTTTTTTCTCAGCAAAACATCCTCCCATGTGTCTGCTTTAGCAAAACCATTCTCTCGTAAGACAGTTTCCAGAAGAACATCACATGACACAAGTGAGTCTCCAAAAAAAGAAGAAATTTCCATTTCAGAGGCACATGGGTGAAAGGAGCTGAATGGAAAGCATAGAGCATAGAGATAAGCCCTCTCATCTACAGTCAGCTGATTCTCTACTAAGAACCAAAAGCATAGGAGACAGATGGACTTTCTGGGAAGTGGTATCCAAAAACTGGGCAACCACTTTCAGAAGAATAAAATACACCACTATCTCTTAGTTAGTAGTTACAAAAAACAATTCAAGTAAATTAAATAAAGACCAGAAACTATAAAATAGCTAGAGGAAAATGTACAAGAAATGTTCAGGATATTGGAATGAAAAAAAAATATTTAGAAGATTTCAAAAAGGACATAGGAGGGGAAATAGACAAATATGACTATATCAAACTAAAATGTTCTTGTACAGCAAGGGAAACAATGTGAAGCCTTCAGAAGAAGATAGAATATTCGACATCTATACAAATACATAACACACTCCAAAAGTTCAGTAATAGCAATAGTAACAAGTCAGAGCTCAGAAAACCCCTCAGAAGAGGAGGCAAAAGGAATGTAAGGGCCAGTGGCCTTGAAGGACACCAGGAGAACAAGGCCCTCTGTTGGGGGTTAGTTCTGATATTTTGATTGGGAACCTATGTGTGAACCCTGAAGGTCCTGTTTCCCAATTGGTTCTTGATCCATGAATAGAGATGCTATCGGCCAATGAGATGGGCAGAATAGGCAGGACTTCCAGTTTTATGGCAGGCAGGCTAGCAGATGCAAGAGAAGAGAGAAATTTTTTTACCATGCTTCAAAGGGAGAAGGAACCACCAGCCATGTGAGATCTAGGGTGGAGTGGCCATCGGCCACTTCCCTGACTGGGCCTGGGTTAGCAGGTGGGATATTAGAAACATTAAACTGAGGGAAGATTTAGGGGGTTGAACAAGGAGAAGGTACCTGAGCAACTAAAGATGAGGGCAGATTTAGGGTGCTGAGCTGGGAGTAAAAAGAATGGTACAACAGCCGGGGAAGGCTTAGAAGAGCTTAGCCATTGAGTTAAAGCATATTTAAAATGAGCTAATGTCTCTGTGTGTCTTGCAACCATAGATCTGAGGCAACCTGGGCAGGGCTGGTAGCATGGTCTGCCCAGAGCTTAAAGCAGGGTAGCAACATTTACATGCAACAGCTCTCTTTCAACTGGCCACAGTTTATATGTATTCATTGACACTGGAGTTGCAAGCACAGGACCAGCAGGGGTCTGCACCAGGTATGAGAGTATTGTTCTGTTATTTTTTTTTATGTTCCCACACTGCATTGCAGTGGTGAAGTAAACAAAGTTATTATACCACAGTATACTTTTATAAACTATTTGCTTTTATTAAAGTTACCGTATATTTTCTTAAAAAAAAAAAATCAGCAACACAGTGATAGGTTATTTCTCTGATAGGTTATTTCTCCATCAGTAAAATGAGCCAATTTAAACCAGATTAAAATATATTAAAGGCAGGTTTATTGGGAAGCTGCTTTCAGACAGGTGAGTTCGCTTGCCCCAAGGAAAGAGGCCAGGGAAGTTGCCACAAGGAAGAGGGGGGTTGGAGGGGAGAAAGAGAAAAAAGATAAAAGGGTGAGTGTGCAGAGAGAAGAAAAGAAGAAGAATGAGAGGGAAGGAGGGAAAGAGAGCAAACTGTCTGGATTATATACGGAGGAGCCTCTGGGGAAAGGGTAGCCCAGCCACTGGGCTGGAAAGTTCAAGGTTGTGTGCAGGGTATGCCAGGTAGGGACTGAGGGATGCTGGGAGAACATGGAGGCCAGGTCTGTTTGATATGTAAAATATGCACCTCAGTCCCTTGTTCCAGGGTCTGAAACCAAATACACAGTTTAATACTTATCTCTCAAAAGAAAACATACAATGACAGATAGATTGTGAAAACAGTCAATACGGCTAATCAACAGAGAGATGCAAATCAGAGCTACAGGGTGTTACTCCAGTAAGAATCATTGATATCAAGGTAACAAGAGACCGAGAAATGCTAGTCAGGTCAGGAAGGAAAGGGACCCTTGAGTACCATTGATGGAAATATAACCTAATACATCCATTATGGAAAATAGTATTTGGGTTTCCTTAAAATAAAACTACTGTATGATCTACCCATCTCACTACTGGGTATCCAAAGGGAATTTAGTGGGCACATTCAAGAGACAGCTGCACCCTCGTGTTCATTGAAACACTGTGGTGGTTTGTATATACTTGGCTCAAGGAGTGGCACTATTTGGAGGTGTGGCCTTGTTGGAGTAGGTGTGTCACTGTGGGTGTGGGCTTTAAGCCCCCCATTCAAGCTGACTTAAAGCCAGTATTCTGCTAGCAGCCTTCAGATGAAGATGTAAAACCCTCAGCTCCTCCTGCACTATACCTGTCTGGATACTACTATGTTCCCGCCTTGATGATAATGGACTGAACCTCTGAACCTGTGAGCCAGCCCCAATTAAATGTTGTCCTTTGTAAGAGTTGCCTTGGTCATGGTGTCTGTTCACAGCAGTAAAACCCTAACTAAGACAAACGCTATACCCAGTAGCCCAGCTGAAGAAGCTCTCAAAGTTTCTCTTGATTGACGGATGGATACAGTGCATATTAAAATGGATTACTATCCAAGCGCTCAAAATACAACATGGTCATTCAAAAATTTAAAAAACAAACAAACAAAAAAAAAAGAGATGGAACCAGAGATTGTGATGTTAAACAAGATAAGCCAGCTGCCTCAAGAGTCCATCCATAGGTGGGATCTGTATGAGTTATATAAAACAAGAGTAGGCTATTTGGAGCGAGTGGGAAGGGTGGGACATGAAATGTTGTCTAACAGGCACTAAGGTACAGTTATGGAGGAGGAGAGTCTGGCCTCCCACTGCCCAGTGGGGTCACTGTGCATAACAACAGCACTGTATGTTTCAAAAAAAACTACAAGGATCAATTCTGACTGTTCTCATGATAAGCAAATTATAAATGTTTGAGGAAATAAATAAGTCTGGATTTTATATTATGTGATGCGTGCACATACTGCAGTGTAAGTTGAGGCTCTGTCGACATGTACAACTGTGCGTTGTAATGTATCACCTAAGGAATTTTGAAAGTGGCCGTTTAATTTTCAATAAAATATGGTGCTGTTCTGGGACACACAGCTCCGTGGCTAAGCACAATTTTAATTTGCAAAGGGCGATGGGATCCATCCTCCACCCATAAAAACACACGTAAGTCCAACTATATGTGATATTTCTTGCATGATAGCAGATTGATTTAACTAAATAATAACTCGATTCACCTATCTACAAATGAACATTGAGACACAATCATTGTAAGTTGCATCTTAAGTTAGAGTTAAGATTTACATCATAGTTTTGCTTGAAATTTTTGTGTTTAACAAACAGGAACGAAGTAATGACCTGATCCTTCGGTGTTTTTTGTACTGACCACTAGAGGGCAAGACAATCTAGCAGATTAGAGTAAGCCTAATTTTACCCTACAGAGGGCAGTAACCACCACGCTGGGCAAACCCACCGTGTGCTCCACCATGTCTCAGCTATTCACATCTGCTCTTTGTCTCAGTTAGAGGTGATTGAAGAGAGGAAGAAAAGGCTACAATCCTCTCAAGTAAACAATTTGTTGGCTGACTCTTCTGAAGTTATTAGGGAAGTAAGTTCGGTTAAACAATCTTATTTTTCTAGATTTAAGTAGTTTAAGTCTGAAGTAAGAAGAAGGAAAGCCTCAAGTTAGAAGATAAACCTTCACAAAAGGGGAAAGAGAAAACATGTGAAAATCATCTCCAATCAAAGGGATCCAGGGTTCCGGCTTGCCTGTTCTGTAAACACACTGCATGGGTTTATCCTACAAGTCTAAATCTTGAATTAGCAACATAAATAACCCTACAGGGAAACAAAGGAAGGCTATTAGGGAGGGGCGGGCATAAAATCTCAGGAAATCTCAGGAGTCTCAGACCCAGCATTTCTGATGCTCAATCTCAGTGCCTTGAACTAACAGAGTGGCTGCTAAGTGTGGCTGTTCATACCTTTCTCCACACTGGCTTAGCCCTGCCTCTCCAGATGCAAAGCTGGGCCAACTCCTCTGTTCCCGTACTGGGGAAAATCTCTTCTACCCAAAGTTGGGAGTGGGAAGTACGCATGCGCACAGCTGCACAGCCACCATTCTGTACAATTCTCTACCAATCTTTTTAAAAATGAGCCAATGAGAGGTATTTCGCTGTGACTTTAAAAATCTGTACTTTTTCTTTTTGGATTATGTATTTGCATCTCCACGACTAGTATTTGAAGATAAATTTCTGACCCTTTCTTCAAAGAAACCAACACACCGAAACAAAAAAAAGATAAATTTTTATTTTTAAGAAAGAAAACCAGGACTGGACGGGCAGGAGCGTACTGCGCTCATCTTCCGCGCTGTGGCACAGGGAGTAAATAAAGAATTTGAGACTAGACAAGCAGAAGTATCTCTGACCCTTTTCTCATCAGCTGAGAGATGTCCTGTCTGGATCCAGGGACAGGAAGAACCGTGACCAGCAACCAGAGAAGCCTGAACTGAGGCCCTGCGAGTTCCCCCAGCTTTGTAAACTGTTTCGTTTGTTTGGTTGTTTGGTTGTTTGGTTGTTTGGTTGTTTGGTTGTTTGGTTGTTTGGTTGTTTGGTTGGTTTTATTGCACATTTATCCTAGCATATGTTTCCCTGATTCTACACTCTTCATGAAGTAAGTTTATGTATGATGTCTGCACAGGAGTCTCAGCTTCTGAACCTCATACAGACAAACGGAAAAGAAATTCCTCTCCTACAGAATCAAAACGGGTCGACCTGACAAAAGTCCTTTTGACAGTTTTTGTTTTGGATTTTGTTTTTTTCACAAAGTTTTTTTTTTTTCCTTAGCTAATTTTTGTCTTTAGGATTGGGATCACATGCCCACAGCTGAACAAGTATTTATGGCATGTGACCTTGTATGGTTACACCTGGAATATAAGTGTTAGTCGCCACAGGAACCGGGCTGTCTCACTCTTATATCACTAAGAAGCTCATGCCAATGAAAACCTTAAAATTTGTAAACAAAGTAAATTGGTGCCATTTAAGAATTTATATCTTCATCTTGATATTAATTATACAGATTTCTACTAATAGGTTATGGCTATGCAATAAACCCTAGCTAATCCTCTCTATTCCGACAAAACCACTACTTTTCCCTAGAGAGACAGCCCAACATTTACCACCTTAGTCCCCAAGCCCAGGGAATAGGGGCGCTGACTCATCATTGGCTTCTTCAAGCTGATTATGGGCGTTGAGATATTAGAAGAGGAGTGGGGGGAGAGCAAATTGACAGTCCTCTGATGCTGTGTCTTCGCTGCCTCCAGATGGAATTCCCTGACCTCAGAGGTTTGAGCAGGTCTGCCCAGCTTGCTTGTTGAGTAGATACACCAACCTGCCAGTGATCTTAATACTCTTATTTGAATAGCCAGAGTTCTTGTTCATAGAGAAAATACACTAAGTTCAGCAGTGATTACAAAGAACCACAACCTACAGTCAGTAAAAACATTATTTCAAATTCAGGTCTCCCAGTAAGGTGGACACTGACCACTTCAGTTCTTATTTTGTACCGAAACATTGCACCTTGAGAGGTCAGTCAGGACTTCCTGAAAGTATACCATATAAACTCTCCAGCATGAGCTTTATCTCTTTTAAATTTCCCTTTCTCGTTCTCCTCTCTAAACGCTACACTATGCCCATCTGTTTCTGTACACAGATGTTCACATTCTAGGCTAACATACTTTTACGACGGAGAACATAAAATGCGTTTGTTTCTTTCAGAGACTGTGCGACTCATTCACTTAATGTTATGCAGTCTAAGTCCATCCATAGCCCTGCTAATTTTGTGATTTTTTTCTTTAGAGCTGAATAATATTCCATTCTCACATGTACCATATTTTCATTACCCATTCGTCAACTGAGGAACACCTATGCTGAGAAGACATTTCATTGCTATAGGAACAGGAACAAACATGAATATGCAAATAGCTCTTGGTAGGGGGTGGAGTTCTCCGGAAGCCTCTGCGAGCCAGTTAGCTCCAAAAATCTTAAATTACCACATTCAACCTTATGGTGCAGAGAAAAAAGCTGCAGGAAATGGGAATGCAACACTCCTGTGTAGCATGCAATTCATGACAGACCCGGGGCTGGAAATATAAATGTATAGACTTTCATACGAAATTAAAAAGCGGAACAGTTTACCGCAACCAGGAAAACTCTGGAGACATGTCCGTTTTAAATAAACTTCACACTTCTCAATAGCTCAGCAAACCAGTGACGGTTAACATCAATTTGACCATTAGGAAAATCAAGCCTCTGAGAAGAAATGTCAGTATTTAAAAACTTAGATCCAGCACTGGAGATGTGGCTCAGTTGATAAAGTCTTTCCAACTCAAGAAATTTTTACATGACAGTAGATACTGGGAATATAAAATATCTAAGCAAATCAAATATTTACTAATATCCACAGATCAATTTAATTTAAAATAATCATTTATGATGTATATTACTTTATAATCTATTTAAAATGAATGTAAACATGCTTACTAAGATAATGTGGTTGCAGTCGGGCAGTGGTGGTGTTTGCCTTTAATCCCAGCACTTGGGAGGCAGAGGCAGGCGGATTTCTGAGTTCGAGGCCAGCCTGGTCTATAGAGTGAGTTCCAGGACAGCCAGGGCTATACAGAGAAACCCTGTCTCGAAAAACAAAACAAACAAACAAACAACAAAAACAGATAATGTGGTTGCTTATATACACATAAAACATTAAAGTTTGTCCAGATATTTAATACTATAAGACACAGTATTTTTTTAACACTTTTCAGAGTTGATCAATTCTTGATTTCATACTAATAGATGCTGAGAACGTTGCTTTACAAAAATAGAAAATACATAGATTGGGAGAAATATTGGAAAATCTGAAAATCCCGCTCTAATCCCAAGGCAAGATTAATGTGATTTTTGTGAGTGTAAAAGTCAAGCCAGCAATTGAAACAGCAATTTTAAACTCAAACGTACCAGCACAAGATAATCCATGATGTAGTGATTTGATTCTTACATGCTGGGCAGTAACGGTAGAAACGTTTTAAAGTCTTCATTTCCATAATTAAGCAATTATGCTTCTGTAAGAGCAGAAAATCTTGGGTGTGCAGAAAGACGCCACAGTTTAGAATATGCCATAGACTTGAGTCTGCAACTGTGTTTCTGGAAGTCGGACTACGCACACAGCTCATGATGCGCGTGCTTAAACCAAAGGCTGATGACACTGTGTGAGGTAACACACTGGCAATGTGTTCTGCAAGCATTTGTCGCATGTTTGATTTTGCATTAATGTTTAGCCATTGTGCATTCAGAATCTTCACTGCTGCCGGTTTCGCCGCGATCGGTTCTGCTGCCCCACATGGCTTCGTAGCTCACGATGTAAGAAGCCGCAATCTACCACGTGCTTGCACTGTAAGTCCATCTCCTGGGACTGACGTTCTCTCTTATTTCTCATCTTTCTAGTATTTCCTCCTATCCTAAATACTTGATGGAGAAAAGCCCAGGAGCTCCAGGAAAACAGAGAGACTGCTAGCAGATCCAAGTCTGCTGAAGATGAGGTGCCTCTCCTTCATCTCCATTTAAAGGATGAGCTAGAGTAGTCCAGCAGTGTGGTGCCTCCACCCTTCGAGAAGCACGTCTCCTTCAGTGTGGCAGGAGACACAGAAGAATGTTAGACTTCCCTCTCTGTACCACGTGCTGTCTAGAGAAGCCATACAAAAGGCCATTCGTAAATATCCAAATGTGTGATGCATGTATAACATCACTTAGCCATTTTTAAATACATTTTTAATATATCTATGTGCTTTGCTATTTTTCCTGCATGTATATATGTTTGTATACCACGTGCATGCCTGGTGCCCTGCAGGTCAGAAGAAGGTGTCAGTCAGATCCTCTGGAAGCGAAGCTGCAGATGGTTGTCAGTGCTGGGTCCTCTGGAAGAGCAGCCTGTGCTCTTAACCACTGAGCCATCTCTCCAGACCCTGTTTAATGATTTAAATATAAAGAAAGCGATATAAATTGGAATGACAGAAAGCCAAGTGTCCCAATATCGCTCTGTTTTATCTCTCTTTCCAGTCTAAACAGTAGAGCACTCTTTTCTTTTAGAAAATCTAGAAATTGAGATAAATGAATACACTCAGCAAGAGCACACACCTGTACGGCCACAGTTGGGGAGGCAGCAGCAGGTGGGGTCTCTGCAGCTCAAGGATCAGCCAATCTAGCCAAATCAAGGAGCTCTAACTACAAGGTGGATGGTGGTTGGTCAGAGGGTGCAGGGGGTAAACGTGGACACTCACTGTAGAAGTTTGGCAATCTGAGTTTGACCCCTGGAACCAACATGAAGTTAGAAGATAAGTGCCAAATCCACAAAGCTGTCTTCAGACTTACACATATGTGCCGTCTCACGCGAGGCCCCACCATGCCATGCACACGTGTATCATATTAACAAATTTTTAAATTCATTATTTAAAAGGTGGAGAACAGGCCTTCACACAGATACACGTGTACACATACATATGCAAACGCATAAACAAGAAAGATATTCTGGAAAGCTTCTCTAGGGAGTTTGGATCATTTATTAATTACTGGCCTGTTGTAGCGTGGACTGAACATGTATCTTTTGAGATGTTTGAACACAGAGGTGTAGCACCTGAGCTCTGAGGTCAGAGTGTTGTGGTGGTAGCCAAGCCTTTTCATATGCTTACAACACTGGGTGAGGAATTCACTTTGCTTTCCTACAGTATGGGACCAAAGAGGTTGTATGTAAAGCTATCAAACTGTCCTTATAGTTTGAATGCCTGATGAGAGCTCCTGACCCAGAATATGTAGTCTTCATTTGATGCTGCTGTCTGGGGAGGTTTGGGGATCATTAGGAGATGAACAGGGTTTACCTAAAGTTCTACAAAGCAGGACTTAAAGTTGATAGCCACTTCCAGCCCGAGCTCCCTGCCCATCGCTTCTCTGAGATGTAAGCAGGCAGCTTCCTGCTCCCATATCCACATCTGCAAGTCACCAAGAATGCACAACCACCAAGATGGACCACACCCAGTGAAACCATGAGCCAAAATAAATGATTATTCTCTTAATTAAATACACTCGGGTATTTTAGCACAGCCATGCAAATAGTAAACTACTGAGGTTCTAAACACAGTTCCTGCATTTAACAAATGTCGTAAACACGGTTACCTACATAGGTTTTGTTTGTTCTGGTCTCTAATTCTTGCAACCCAGAGGAGGTCTCAGCATCTGACTCACCCTGTATCAAACTGGATAAATCAGTTGGGAGATGACGTAGAGCAATGGGACATGGCTGCAGGGCCCAAACTACATCAACCAGGGATACCACTGCAGCGAAAGGACAGTCCCATTTCTTAAGAGCTCTGTGCCTTTAAGTGAGCACGTTATACTTGAGGCTCAGTTTTCTCACATGGAGAGAGGAGTGCATGCACATCGCACAGTTGTCATGGGAATTAAAAGAGGTCATCATGAAAAATTAAAAGCTACCTTTAATCCCAGCACTTGGGAGGCAGAGGCAGGCAGATTTCTGAGTTCGAGGCCAGCCTGGTCTACAGAGTGAGTTCCAGGACAGCCAGAACTACACAAAGAAACCCTGTCTCGAAAAACCAAAAAAAGAAAAAAAAGAAAGAAAGAAAAATTAAAAGCTATTAACACTATACTGGGAAAGGTAAATTTTTTTCACTTTGGACACAATAAGAAGTTTAAAACCCTACTCACATCTTCAGGTGTTCAGTCTGAGCTCTCCTCAGCTCTCTTGGGCCTCCCCTGCTTCTAAGGCATCTCCTGGACCCAGGGTCTCCTGATTCTCTGCTCCTCTTTGTTTCCCTACAGTAATGGTTCTTAACCTTCCTAATGCTACACCCCTTTAATATAGTTCCTCCTGTCTGGTGACCCCACCAGCCATGAAATCGTTTTTATTGCTACTCCTTAACTGTAGTTTTGCTACTGTTATGAACCATAATGTAAATGTCTGTGTTTTCCAATAGTCTTAGACAACCCCTTTAAGGGGTCCTTCGAGCCCCAAAGAGGTTGTGACCCACAGGTTGACAACCACTGCCATAGAGTAACCCCCCCCACCTGCCTGGAAAGCAATTGCTCGCCAGTCTTGGGTCTTAGAGATGAAAGGCGTCTGTCTTTCCTCATGCTCACCGTCCATCTCAGAGACAAACACTGAATCATTCCTGTTCAGGAAATGATTCGTTTATTAAATAACTATTTTTAATCCTGACTTGGACTTTATACAAGGATTTGATGTCATGGGTACACACAAGTATCCCCACATGTATGCACCGTTTTGGGGCATCATGGAAATTAACAAAAGACTATTTTGTAAACTGCAAATGACGAGCAACAGAAATGATCATTTATGTACTTCTTCATGGTATGTGTGTTGATTCTTTAATAATATGATTTATACAAAAAAATATAGGGCCCTGGATCATGAGGAAAGAAATGATTGAATATATAAATGAACACCTGAGTTCTCTTAGCACTAATATAGAAAACATCAACTCTTGGAATGAATGGTCAAGAAGAAACTTCTAAGACCCTTCACTTCTAAACAGGCTGCCTTCAACATTCTTGTCTCCCCTTAGAGAGCGTTGAGTTATCCTCACTGGAAATGCTTTGGCAACCTTCCAGAGATGAGTCTCTTTTACTGGGTAGATAAGAACTCCAGATTGCTGGTTCAGCTGGATCTCCATGCCAATCCAGCAGGAAGACTAGAGAATGTGGAGAAGCTGGGGAGGGCATTAGCTTCAGGAGTGTGTGCTCACAGACCACTCTGGAAAGAAACTATAAGTCAGACTGTGTTCTTCAGCTCATCCCTATAGAAGAGTTTATTGATCACGTTGGCTACAACAAGAGACAGGAAAGGACTTTACTGGACAAGCAGAAAAGATAGAATGTCACTTAGAGTATGCTTGAAGACTCATTCTTAATTGGAAACTCGGCCACTTGCGAGTGGATGCACACTGAGTATACTGAGGTTTTTCTGCCCATGATCTCACCACCTGTCTGTGGTCTCATGTGAGCCACAGATGGTTGTACTGCCACAGGGACACTATTATCAGAAACCCAGTCCTTACATCCGAGCAGAATAGATCTATGTAGGAATTCCTCCTTAGTGCATACAGAACATCATGTAGAGATACCTGATTAAAGGTTCAAGCCTTCATAGGTTATAGCCAATGAAATATATCGTCACCTGGTTTCAGTAACCATGAGTTAGGCTTCTCAAAAACAACTAGCTTCATGGTTAGACAAAATTTTAATATTGTAATCAGCTAAACTAAAAAAATAAAAAAAAATATAACCTTAGTGTCAGTGTATAGATGAGATGCCTTATATACTTCCCTTTAAATATTTTCTGTTGAATTTAAAACAATAAAATAAAGCAGTTGAGACAGGGATGGAGAGATGGCTCAGTGGTTAAGAGTGGATGCTTTTCTTCCAAAAGGCCTGAGTTCAATTCTCAGCTGTCTTAGGGTTTCTCTTGCTGTGAAGAGACACCAGGACCACAGCAGCTCTTATAAAGGAAAGCATTTAACTGGGGCTGGCTTACAGTTTCAGAGGTTTAGTACATTCTTGTCATGGCCGGATGCATGACAGCACATAGGCAGACACGGTGCTGGAGGAGCTGAGAGTTCTACACCCAGATCAGCAGGCAGCAGGAAGAGAAAGTCACACTTGGTCAAGCTTAAGCTCCCGAAACCTCAAAGCTGTCCCCAGTGACACACATCTTCCCACAATGCCACACCTACACCAAGGCCGAAGCTTCTAATAGAGTCACTCCCTGTGGGCCTATGGGGGCCATCTTCCTTCAAACCACTGCACCAGCCCACAATGGGTAACACTCAATTGTGAAGGATCCCACTGTGGATAACACCTCTGCCCTCCATGGGTGCCCACACTCATGTGCACCAAGCACACACAGATACACGCATGGGATCCTGCAGATTGGATCTTTATCACTACTCCTCAACACAGACCTCAGCTGTACTTAGTTAAAATCTGAAAAGTAGCTATCAACGGTGTAACGACATTGGTCACTGAGATGACTTAAATGCAGGTTTTCACAGCTCAGTATACTTTTATAAAAGCACATGCTGGGCTGAAGCGATGACTCAGTGGTTAACTGCATGGCTGTTCTTCCCGAGGACCTGGGTTCAATTCCCAACACCTGTAGGGTGGCTCACAACCTTCTGTAACTCCAGTTGCATTGAATCGAATGTCCTCTTCTGGTCTTCTCCAGAATCAGGCACACACATGTGATTTACCAAAATGCATCTGTACAGATAAAACAGATAGAATAAAATAATAAAACGTGCAGTAATAAAAAGAAGTGTTACTGAGAGATAACACACAGTGAGCACATTTATACTCTTTATGGTTTCATTTTAAAATACCCCACCACTGATTGAAATGTGTTTTTGCACTAAACTTGCCTTAAGTGAGCAGCAAAAAAGATTAAAATGGCAGAAAGATTAGGAAAGATTGTTGGTGGCCATGGGGTGTGTAGAGAAAACTATCTTGGGCATGAGGGAAAGGACGCTCCCAACACTCATGAGAGGTAAAAAAGAAAGTAGCAGAACTCTGTTTCATCACAAAATCAACCAATTCATTTATAAGGACTTTCCCAAGGGAATTGTTTAAAATCACAATCAATGAAAAGATCTTTAAGAGAGGAAAGGGAAATGAATCACTTTGATTCAACCCGATAAGAGCTTCTCTTTATTCTCTGAGTAATAGATTCCTTCTCCAGATCCTCCAAGGGCGGGTCTCCACAGTCAGCAGAAAGAGAAGTTGAACAATTATTTGTTGAATTTTAATTTGAACAGCTGTAGATCAAAATAATTTAGGTCAATTATGATCAAGGATTCCTGTCAGTGTGATGGCCTCCAGCACCTGAGTTAATGATCCCCCCACACACAATGTAGTCCTGAAAAAAAAAAAAAAAAAAAAAAAAACTCACTTAGAGGTCAGGAGAACTCACTTTTTTTTTTCGTACCCACCATTTAACTAGTAATGATTAATCTCTCTGAGTTGTAGTCTATCCTCTGAACACTATAGAAAGCATATACAAGAGAGCTATTTTGCTAAGCAATGAGAAATTACAGCATAAATAACTTCATGAATATGAAATGCCAGATGGGTGACATAGCTCAATAGATACAGGTTGTGATGATTTGAATATGCTTGGCCCAGGGCGTGGCACTATTTGGAGGTATAGCCTTGTTGGAACAGGTGTGTCACTGTGGGAGTGGGCTTTAAGACCCTCACCCTAGCTGCCTGGAAGTCAATCTTCTGCTAGCAGCCTTCAGGTGAAGATGTAGAACTCTCTGCTCCTCCTGCACCATGCCTGCCTGGATGCCGCCATGTTCTCGCCTTTCTGATTATGGACTGAACCTTTGAACCTGTAAACCAGCCCCAATTAAATGTTGTTCCTATAAGAGTTGCCTTAGTCATGGTGTCTTTTCACAGCAATGAAACCCTAACTAAGACACAGGTTCTTGCCTGTGGACCACTAAGCCTTCGGACCTAACTTCAGTTTCTGGGAACCACCTGGTAGGAGAGCTCTGACTCCTTCGAGTTGTCCTCTGACCCCACATTCGTGTTGTGGCTCATGTGGGCTCCTGTACAGAAAGAGAGACTTGGTGAGGGGAATCGATGATAAACAAAAATAATGTAAGTGTGAAGTGTCTGACGCCCCCGGAGCCTCCCCGCCCGTACCAGCTCAGGAACCACAGGCCCGTGACTCCATTCCCAGCTTTTCCTGTGAACGTCAGGGATCAAACTCAGATTCTGTCTTTGCACTTACTGAATGAACATATCTCCCCAGTTCTCCTTTGTTGGGGGCCGACTTTTAGCAGAAAGCGGCTATTAGCTTTGCAGCCATCTTGAGCCATATACCCTGACATGAGATTTGAATTACAATAGCCTACAACAGCTGAGAACACTCTGATAATCTTGGTTTAGATACCTTGAGATTAAAGGTGTGTGAGATTATAGAGGTCAGAGTTAGAGACAAGACCTAAGGGCATGATTAAAGGTGTAACTTAGAGGCGTGGCTTAGAAGTGAGATATATAAAAGGCAGAGACAGAACAGATCAGAATTGAGACGATAGAAGACATTAGTCAGACAATAGAAGACAGAACCAGAGATCAGAGAATATAGACGGAGATCAGAGAATACAGGGGATCATCAGAGACGAATCTCAGACATTAGGTAGAATCTGCCCTCACCCTCGCTCTTGCTGAAACCTCGACCGGAGCAGCAACTTGGGACGGGATACAGTGGCTGCCCAAACGTGGGTCGGCCCAGGCCTCAACATTTTGCCTGGGCTGCAACATTATTTTGGCCGCCCCAACGTGGGGCTAGTGTGGACCCCAACACTCCTTAGTAGTTTTATCCATAAATTTTGGTTATTAAAAAAACACAAATTTGTATATTAAAAATATAGATTTTTCTATCTCAAACAACCTACAATTATACAACTCTACTGAAAAGAAAAACAAACTGGAGCCAATGAGATGGATCAGCAGACAAAAGCCCTAACCTGGCCAATCTGATGACCCCAGTGCAAACCTGTGTTGTCACAGTGGCACGAGAGAACAGATTCCTGAAGGTTGACTCCTGACTTCCATGTATGCTGGGGAGCACACACACACAGCCACACATACACACACACACATATACACATACATATACACATACATATGCACACTCACATTCACACATGTTCACATGCATATACACAAACACAAACACATGCACACACATACATACCTACACACACATATGCACACATACATCCACACACATCCACATCCACACATACTCACATACATGCACATACATGCACACACATGTATGCACACATGCATATACATGTACATATACACACATGCATATACATGTACATATACACACATGCATATACATGTATATATACACATGTACACATACATGCATATACATTCACACATTCACATATGTTCACACACACACATATATACACACACATACAAACACACACATACATACATGCACACCCATGCACACACTAAACAACAACAATGACAGTTAAAAAAGAAAGAAAAAAACCTAAATGCACAAGATGATTCGAACATCTTGGGATTCTCCCTCTGACGTGAACAGAAAAAACAAGTCTATCTCCTTTAAAAGAAGTGGAACAATTATATATGTAGTCACTTCTTTTCCTGGAATGGAAGAGTGTATGTATACCTTGGTATCTCTGATATCTCTGGCTGTGCATACTCATTTTACTTACTTCTTTATAAAAAAGAACAAAGGCGGAGAGACGGAATCCTTCTTAGTTCAGTCTTGGGAGTAAAATGGGAGTAAAAACAGGAGAAAGACTTAGGAACGTGTACAAGCTGTTTTGAGCCATGCTGCAAACACAGAGAGATAAAGCCCAGGCTGTGCCCGTGCCAGAGGCCAAGAAAACGTGAAGATTGGAAGTCTGGGAGGAGCAGAGAAAAAAAACGGAGAGGAAGGTAGATCCTGCAGAAAACAGTAGGGGGCGTGGTCAGAAAACAGTGCCCATGGAGGGGCGTGGCCCAGACCTCCACCTCTTTCTAATTGACTGTCTCCTTTCACAGATGACAGCAGGAATGTCACTGTATCCTCATCCTGGTAGCCAGGAAATAGAGGTGCCACATTTTCACACCATTTCTTTTGTGCTTGGTCCATGTGCTTTATAGAATTTTGGATGCAGGGCAGAGTGTACCTACCGGACCCGTTAGTACAGCAGACAGGCTCAACTCATAAAGACACAAATGTTAATCTCGTAAAGTCAAATTCCTCACTGGGAGGGTTGCACTGACATTTCCACGAGCACATAAACCGCGAGCACACTGCCGTCGACTTTTCGCCACATCAGCTGTCAAAATAAAACACATTTATGTCTTCTACTTTTAGAAACAAAAGTCGCTTTCGTCCCCCAAAAGAAAATAGCTCATTATGTTCCCTGACTGTAAAACTTTATATATGCTTCAGTTAACGAAAGTTCCACAATTACAAAGAAAAACAATTTCCCCAAATCTCTCACCCCAGCATGTGTGTGAGACCATGCTAAATCTCCTTCAAACAGTGTCTCTCATTCCTATAAAAATTCCATAAATGAGACACCCTAAATGTGAAATTCTGTAGGGTTTTCTCGTGTCTTTAGATACGCAAACAGAGAATGCTGACTTGTTGCTTGGTCCGTTGGTTATTTTTGTGACGGGGTGTCTTGTAGCCTTGGCTGGCTTGGGACTCACTAGGAAGCCAAGGATAACCTTGAACGTTTATTCTCCTGCCTTCAACTCTAGCGGGCTAGGATCCAGGTGTGTGCTGCCAGGCGCAGCTTCTCACAGTATTTAACGAGTGTAATCTCTGCTTTTTATATTCCAATATTTTCCTTAACCATTATGTCTATTATGAAGAATCTCAGGTTATTTTAAATCCTTCTCTGTCCTGAACAATGCTGTAACGAACCGCTGTGTGCTTGAATGTGACATACTTTCTCCTTCGTCGTGGACTTATTACTTTAAAGGGATATACTTAAGTGAGATCCCAAGGTCTAATGCCAGGTACGTCTGGAAGTGGGCTTCAACACGATGACAGAGAGCTCTTGCTTTCAGAACATTTGATTTGCAAAAATGTCCTAAGGTCTGTAATATGAAAAATATCTGATTTTTAGTACTAGGTAATCTGAATCAACATCTAGATAATCAGTATTTATGCATATGCCAATGATGTCCAAACAACCAATGCACAAAGTTATATAATTCAGTCAAATAAATGAACCATGTGACACTTAAGTCAGGCCGGGTTTTAAACAAATGTTTCTGATTGCTCGTCAGACATGCAGAATCCACTCTTTGCCAATTTTTAAAAGAGCCGAGAAGAAGATCATCCAAGTTTATATAAAGAGAGTGTTGGAACATCCCTCTTCTTCGCGCTACAGCTATAAGGGCTAAATATTTTTGTGAACATTTCAACCAAAACAGAGACTGGAGCAGATTCAAGACTAAAGCAGACAAGGACCCAGCCAGCCAGGGCCCAGCAGGCCGACATTTCCGAAGTTTACAAAATTGTGAACCAGTGACACTTTGTTTCAATATTGAATTTTGAAAAATTATACTTGAAAATATAAGAAGTTTTCAGGAGCTGTAGAGATGGCTCAGCAGTTAAGAAGATACTACTCAGGAGGAGGACTGGGGTTCTTTTTACAACCATATGTTACTTCAGCTCCAGGAGATTTGATACCTGTGATCTCTACAGGCACCTGTGCTCCTAGGTACATAAACATACATAGACACAACTATACCTATAATTTTAAAATATGAATAAATCTTAAATCTTTTTCATAAAATAAGCAAGTGTTTGTGTTTTAAGGTGCTAGGTTTAATATTATAATTTAAAATAAAGTTGCAACTATGTTCTGTGTTGAGTTCTAATGTCTCATATGGTAGATATCTATCTACAACATCAACACAAGGGGAAATTTTCTGAGCTTGAACATAAGAATGCAAGGAGTTCTGAGCTGAAAGGGGTGAGGCACCTAGCTTACCACGGTACCCATCAAAGAGGCATCGAAGAGTCTGATGGACAGACAGCCCATGGCACGAGGAGGAAGAATGCCCAGGGACGTGATGCTTTGCTTCTATTTCCAAATCATGGACATTATGCATATTTTTCTTGACAGTATTTTTCAATTCAGTTCTTGAGAGAAAACTGTGAATGTTCATTGAAGCTGACTCTTTAAAAAACAATGAATAGGATCACATGTGCTCTAAATGAGGGTTTACAGGACTCCGTCAGCAGGATGAGGATTCTGAGATACACTTTAGTAAGAATAAACCACGGAGCCACAAAAGAGAGCCAGACACCGCCAATGTCTGTCATTCCTCAAAACACTCACATCATGTGTATAAGAAGAACAGGTTATCAATGATGACATGCTTAAAGAGAGGCATAAAAGGAATGGTAAGGAGAGCTGGCAAGAGGGAGAGAGAAAGAGAGAGAGAGAGAGAGAGAGAGACTTTTACCTGATAATACAGGACATCTGGCCACTTTAATGAAACATATAGAGCCTAAGGATTGGCTGAGTGCTCCTTCTGCTACCTTACAGAAACTCCAGAGCTCAAGAGACTACAGATTCTTATTTTAAGGCAAGCATGAAAAAGAGGATTCTTTTTATTTTATTTTATTTTATTTTATTTTATTTTGTACTATAAATTTCGTGGCAGATTGAAAGTGCAGGCCTGACTTCCTGGGCATGTCTACCATAGTTATATGCCCCGAGTTTACATTTCGTGACAAGCAAGAATGCCAGGTTATTAAGATATGGATCCTAATAGCAGAATATCCTGGAGACACAGAAAACAAAGGCGGTTAATGTATATTCTCTAAAGACAGCCAGTATTCAGTGGAGTGGATAATAAGAACCAAAGAATGCAGCTGTAAGAGTCT